>NW_019396209.1:93025-194761 GCF_000591075.1 Eurytemora carolleeae
TGGGGGGAATGGTGGAACTTTTCTAATAATTTTTATATGTAGTTAAAAAATTGTATAAAAAGTCTTGATACAGAGAAATTGTTTCCCCCCCCCTTTCTTTGTGAAACACACTACAAACAGTTTCAATATTTACAAACATTCTTAGAGTTATGATTTATACTTTAATATCAATACTTCTCCTTTTCATAAAAGCGTAATAATTAAATCATGCATGATGAATATCTACAATTGTTAGTTTTCATGTATATTCAATTTTTAAAGAAAAATCTATTTTTATTTCTCGGTTTAACTGTGAATTATTTTAATTATATCTGCACTGCTTGAGAAGTTAAGACAAGCTGTCCATGAACCATCACATTACCTAATTGTCAGAGATTTCCTAAATTTTAAATTTTAAATTGATTTTTTAAAATTTAAGTTCCTCTTTACTATAGCTACGACTTTTGGATAATGGAAAATCAAAAGTGACAATATGGGAAAAATGTCGTCACACGTACATTGTTGGATACAAAATCATTATCATTGATGCTCGAGCACTGAGATGTTCAGGTTTTAAAAGGATATTGTTGTGAATCGTATGTCCAGTAGGGTCACTTGAAATTAAGTCTACAGCTCCATTGGAAATTTTAAACTTTTTTCTATGTTTTGGATTAGATATTTGAGTAATATAAATAATTAGTAGATACTATATCGAGTTGGTATAGTATACAGAAACGTTTTACGCAGACTTGTGACGTCACCTGCTTACCCCTTTACGCAGCTGTGACGTCATAAAAAAATCAAAACGTTTGAAAGTTTGAAAAAGCGCGGGAATATGTTGCAATAGCAGTTTGTTCACATACTATAACTCTTTAATTTTTGAATTTAAAATATTTTTTTACAATGCTTGATCAAAAATCATATAAAACATCTGGTTTTGACTTACTGCCTCTGGTTTAGCTGGTACTTCTTTGCGATTCGATAACTCCTGAGGTTTCATATGATTTTACTGTTAAAATTACACCCGATGTGATGGACAAAAAACTGAATTGTTTATATAAGCTATCAAAACTCCTTTTTTCCTTTTCAAAATAGCTTTTTCGAAAAAGGAATTATTATGTTTGAAAATGCAATCTAAAAAATTTTACTGAAGTTTAATTTAAAAAATTTATGTAGTAAGATATAGTATAACCTTTGTTTTTTCCCTGAAAAATTAATGTTTTAAATTAACAGTATTTGCGGTGATGTTTACGATTACGACTGTAAAAAGTACAGGGGTGCATTATAGTTTTAATAGTCAAACATAAATTAATGAAATATACATGTATATAATATATAATATACAATAAATATGATAAAATTATATTTTAAAGATTATTTCCTTTACATTTAATTACTTGGAGTTTAACTTTTAAAAAAGATTCCTTTACTGTTAGAGACCTAAACATTTTAATCGTAATAACTTTTAAAATTTTTTTATCATTTTCAAATTAGAATATTTTTCTCGAAATTATGAACTGAATGTTCACAATTTTAAAATTCCTTTCTGTCAGTGCAATTGTCTAAAAAATATCAAAATTAATCTACGAAGACCAGACATATGTACATTTTTACTTTCAGTCTATGAATGTAAAAAAAAGCATTACAAAAATACGAAACTTAAAAATAAAAATGTTCATCTTTTTAATCTAAAATTTTTGTAAATTGTATTGTAGATATAATCTTACAGTTGTCTTAACAGGAAATAATTAAACCCACAGATTGTACAGATTACAGGAATTTAGTGCGCTTCGTGCCTAGAATGTTTGATTTTTGTTATTTGTTGCATATCTTTTTCCTATGCAGTTGTTTGCACTTTTCTTTACTCTCTTATCAAAGAAATATTTTTAAAAATGTGTCATAACGTGCAAAATATACGTCATATTCTGCAAAATGTGCGTCATAGCGTGCGAAATGTGCGGTATAACGTGCAAAATGTGCGTCATATTGTGCGAAATGTTCGTCATAACGAGCAAAATATGCGTCATAACGTGAAAAATTCGTTCACAATAATTTAATAGAGAGGTTACATACTGCTAGGACTTTAAAGAATGTTAAACGTTATAATTTAGTAGCTTGGAAAGTTGGGCGTACTCAGGCTTTGCCTTGGATACTAAGTTTTTCCACTTGTTATGAGTTCCTCCATCAAAAGAAATTGATTTTTTGCCACAAAATCTGATTTTCTAATCCCTATATCTGAGAAAACCCAAAGTTGTAGAAATTAGATATTTCAAACAATCTAAGTTTGACATGTCTAAGGTTTCACCATCAGGTTGCTTTCGAATATTTGATTTTTGTGGCCAAGACTCAGTTCCTTTCAGGCAAATCGGTCATGGGGTTCAAGAGTTTTGATCGGACATACAAGCAGACCCACAAATATAAGGATTACTACTTATTTTATACATATTGATAAAAATTAATATTTGTAAAAAATAATAAACGATAGAAAATAGAGATTACTACTTTATTTATACAGATACAATTTTTGATTATTCACAATATTTAAAAAAAAGAAATAGACATATGAATTGTCTTTTTTAATTTTATTTTTAATTTTTTTAATTGTATCCCCCCTGGAACCCGAAAAAGCTAAAAAGGGACAGTAAGCGTAATTTAAAGTGACCTTTCATGCAAAGATGGCAATGCCCGATTCACAGCGATACCCTTAAAAGCTATGTCTGATCAAGTATGAATTAGATATCAACGTTTTTTTCTTTAAACTGTTAATTTTCATTTGCGGGTTCTCTGCAAAAGTGACTTGCTAATTTCTTGCTGAAGCAACGGAGAAACTCACAGAAATAAACACTTTTCGAGTCGGGAAAAACGACGGTATCTTCCACATTTTTGATAAGATCAAGGTTTCAAGAGTACTGCTGTAAATCGGGCATTGACATCTATACATTGAGTGTTACTTGAAATTACGCTTACAGTTCCTTTAAATCGAGAACATAATCACACGTTTATACTTTATAATTATTATTATGCAATAAATATTAAGCTGATTGTGTAGAATCCAAAAAATAGTGCATTTGATTAGTTTTATTCTAATCATATTTATTAGTCAGTTTATTATTGAGAAAAAAAATGCAGAACGAATTCAATTGAAAAAAAGAGAAAAAAGTCAAACTTAAAAACATCCATGTTTATAAATGGAAAACTGATTATTTTGAATTTTTAAAAACTTTTTAAACTATAGAAACCGATAATATGTTCAATTCAACATTATTGATCAGATAAAGGATTCAAGGGTACCGTTGGGAATCTTTGCATCGAGGATTACTTGAAATTAAGCTATACAGTCCCTTTAATAATTATAATTAAGCTATACAGTCCCTTTGATAATTATAATTAAGCTATACAGTCCCTTTAATAATTATAATTAAGCTATACAGTCCCTCTAATAATAATAATTAAGCTATACAGTCCCTTTAATAATTATAATTAAGCTATACAGTCCCCCTAATAATAATAATTAAGCTATACAGTCCCTTTAATAATTATAAATCAATCATAAAAAGCTTAGTTGTTAAGCTTTTCATTTTACAGCCACATGAACACGTATTAATTAGATGACAATGTAAGACATAGTTTTTTTTGTGCAAATCATAGTAAAGAATTGCAAACTGCAACCTTTTCTCAAATTTGCACGTCGCCTGATTTGCAGGTTTTATTCAAACACAGTGCGTATATGCACTCTTACAGTCAGAGATAATTTAGCGCGCGCATAAACGCACAAATATATATACAGGGTGTCTAACACATAAAGATGTTAACGTTTTCATTTTTTGAAAAACAATTATTTCTTTATGAAAACGACGTCGAAAATCGAAAACGAAACGATCGTTTTTAAAATGATTTTTAACGACGACCCTTCGTTAACGATCGTTAACGAAGAAAGTAAAGAAACCGACCTGAAGGACATCTGTACTTATCATTGAGTAGTTTTAAAAAAATGTTAAGACATTCAATAGAGTTGCATGTAATTATTTTTCAAAAACAACCGTTTTGATAAAGACAACCCTTCTTTAACGATCGTTAACATAATTGTCAATAACATTTTTTTTCAAAAACTATAATTTTTTCACTTTAAATGAAACCTACAAATAAAGATATCCAGTTTCCTCAGCAAAACTGGGTTAGAAAACGGCCAAGATTGATATTTTTACAAACTAGTCAACTTACAACATAGTTTCTTATAAAAAATGAAGGGTCTCATTAAACAAAAAAAATACGCAGAATGGAACGAACAAATATATCAAGCTGCGTCAGTAAGTTTTATCTTAATTTATTAAAAAAAAATTTTTTTTTGACTTTCTTATTTATTTTAAATGAGAAACGAAAAGTAATTTATGTAATAGCAAAAAGATGAAAAACACTCAAGGGCCAATTCTGAATAAAAAAACTGTCGATTGGTTTAATGTTTATTTTAATCTAGAAATCCTGATAATTTTATCCTACCCCTTATCGATAGTAGCTTTTTCTCCCTCTTCCTTCTTTCCTCTCTACTTCCCCTCTCTCGCCAGGATCCCCCTGCCTTTCATCCCTCGCCTCCAACCCTCGCCAGTCGCCTACATTCCCTCCCTCGCCTGCCTTCCCTCCCTCCATGTTCTCACTCCTTCGCCTCCCCTTTCCCTTGCCAGGATCCCCCCCTCCCCCTCCCTTTCCCCCCTCTCCCATTCCTCCCTCATCTCCCCTTTACCTTGCAAGGACCCCCCATCCCTCTCCCTTTCCTCCCTCGCCTCCTCTTTCCCTTGCCAGGATCCCCCGTCCCTCTCCCTTTCCTCCCTCGCCTCCTTCTCTTACTTTGCTTTCCTTACCTCCCTTGCCCCTTTTGCCCTTGTGAGGGACTGTGTGAGGGATTGTGAATTTGAAAGATGAAAGAATTGTGAATTAACGGTTCATATCACATTTACAAAACTCTGAGCTACAGTTCTACTCTCTCTCCCTTGTCTAGTAAAGCAATACGCAATTCGTAGAGTTTCAGTCGTTCACACAAATTCAGGCAAAGAGAGGGGGGGGGGGAAGAATAATAGGCATGCATTAATAAGTAAGCATAATCAAATCTATTTTTAGCTTTATGTCTGTCTCTTTGTCTAATAAACATCGAAACGGCTGTGCCGAACGCAAAGAAGGGTCCACTGGGCGCGACGGTCAGAATTTGAAAAAGTCGCCCACATATTTTTAATTTTTAATTTGTTTGTAAATTCACAAATGAAAACAGAAAATTAAATGAATAATTTTTTAGATAGACAAAAAGAATTATGTATAGAAAGTGACGCAAATTAAAAGCAAGACAAAAATCGAACAAAAATGCTCGAAACATTTAGAAATTCAAATAAACGAAAGTTATTAACACGAGAATGAACAGCTAGGTATGATCGAAAGAAAAATGAAATAAATAGGATTTATCAATTAGAAGCAGAATCGTTTTAATGAAACTATAATAATAAATATTCCTTATTAATAACGATATATTTACATATAAATAATATTTTATCTATAATCTAACAAGACAAGAAACGATTAGGAAACTTGAAGAAATACAACAAAAAAGGAAATATTAAATAACAAAGAAAATTAGGAGAATAAAAAGCTATAAATGGAAACAAAGACAGATAGATAGATAGGTAGATAGACATGTCTCATAAATAGATAGATAGATAGGTAGATAGATATGTGTCATAAATAGATAGATAGATAGGTAGATAGATATGTGTCTACAAATAGATAGTGGGTAGATAGATATGTGTCATAAATAGATAGATAGATAGGTAGATAGATATGTGTCTACAAATAGATAGATAGATGGGTAGATAGATATGTGTCTGCAAATAGATATAGATAGATAGGTAGATAGATATGTGCCTATAAAAAGATAGCTAGATAGATAGATAGATGATATAGCTAAATAGATAGTTAGATAGATAGATAGAAAGATAGATAGATAGATAGAGATATAGAAAGCTAATGAAACAGGTTTTAACAGATATTGCATTGATGATGATATTGATATTGATTTAAATGCTAAGGATGCATAATTTTTTACCCCCCTTTCCACTCAAAAAAAAGACAAAATAAAAACAGAAATAGGTGTATTTAATTTTTTCCCAAAAGTAAAGAGGTTTTGGGTATATATTTAGACAAAGCTTTCAAATAAATATAATATTTTATAATCCTAATTCTGGAAAATAATAAACCTAAGGCCGAAACTTTTGTTTTTGACAACACATATCAGCTACAAAAGTTAACAGATTTAAGATACACAAGTACGTCCATGGCTCCACTGCAAACTAGACAGTAGGAGGAAGGAGAAGGTCCGACTGGTCTGATTTTGTGACCTCGTGGCTTATCTCGTTAAATATTAATAATTCAAAACATTTTTGCTTTTCTTAATAACTCTTCAATAAGAGGAGTTATGGTTGAAATTATATTAGGTTTCAATCTTACGTGTAATTTTCTTCAGTTTAATCTACGGCTTCTGGTAAATTTGCATTTATGATGTTTATACAAGTGCAAGCATCAGAGAGAGACCCATTTGGTTGAAAGTTGTGACTAGGGTTTTTCGTTGGCATTTCGCAAACTCTTTCGCAAAAATTAATGAAGCGAAAAAAATGTTCGCGAAAATTCGAAAATGCGAAAATTTCGCAAAATTATTTTCGCGAAACGATTTTCTTTTTTTGGTGGAAACCCTAGTTGTGACGGTACGAAGGAGAAAAGAATAAGAATTATAAAAATATATTTATCTAGATTAATACAGTAGATTCATTGATCATTAAAGAAAGAGTTTTCTTAACAATGTCGTTATATCTGTATCAAAGTACAGTACAGTATAGTACATACATTATAGTATATTACAGTACAGTACAGTACAGTACAGTACAGTACAGTACAGTACAGTATAGTACAGTACAGTACAGTACAGTACAGTACAGTTTAGTACAGTACCATACAGTACAGTACAGTACAGTACAGTACAGTACAGTATATTACAGTACAGTACAGTACAGTACAGTACAGTACAGTACAGTACAGTATAGTACAGTACAGTACAGTACAGTACAGTACAGTTTAGTACAGTACCATACAGTACAGTACAGTACAGTACAGTACAGTACAGTACAGTACAGTACAGTACAGTTCACTACAGTACAATATTTCATTTTCATATTTTTATTCAACTACAAAGCACGAGATAAAATAAAAAAAATCACAATTTACTAAGTAGCTTGGACCCGCTTAACCAGAGTTGGTTGTTTTGATTGGTTGGTCCATTATAAGCGAATAAGAATTGTAAATAAATAGATGGCTATACACTTTACAGTGTACATTATAAACAAAACAATGATGATAAATCAGGAATAAGGTAAGGAGGGGGTGAAAAAGTATAAGAGAAAGGGTGGGTACTCAGCGGAAGGGTTGTAACAGAGGTTAACATTTATTATTAAAATTATGTTTATCAATTACAGGGTGAAGCAGATAGCAAAGACTAAGCTTATCCACAAGAAAAACAGTTATTTTTTTTTTACAGATTAATTTACATAACTATCTAAATAGTTTTTGAAGACTTTTCTTTTAAACAGTTTTGCAGATTTAGTTTTTTTAAGCTTTAATTCAATCGAATTACATAATTTTGGAAATAAAGCGGAAGGAAAACATTGTAGCGTTACAGTACGTACAGTACAGTACAGTACAGTATAGTACAGTACAGTACAGTACAGGCACAATTAGAAAATATAAACAAAAAGAGTTTCAAAATTGCAAATACGTTGTTTAGACATAGAGAATAGAATATATAGAGAGGAATTAAAAGAATCTCTCGGTATGAATTTTTTCAGTCCCTTTCAGCCTGAAAGGGAGTTCAAAGTGTACAAATCATGTAAATGTTCACAAATTATATGAAGTAGAGTACATTAATACAGTATGTTCCCTAGACTATCCATTTCAATTTCGAATTTTTTAAACTGTTAAATAAACTTTATAATGAATTAGTTGAATAAAAACATCATTTGATTTATAGTTATAACGGAAAATCATTGTTTGTAAAGTGGAAGGCATAGAGTCTATGTGAAATGATCATTGGTCAATTATGAAACCAGCCTATTTCATAATTTGGTTTTCTTTTAACAATAATTTTAGATTTTCAATAAAATGATATTCCAGGGCCCAAAAGGTTATATAGCATAAATATGTGAAGTACACCTGCAGTATGGAAACAGTACAACACAATGGCCGTTTTACACTTTTTTCCATTAAATTCCTCTCTATATATTCTATTCTCTATGTGTTTAGATTAGTGCCACCAGAGACCCAATTAGTAGAGACGGTACGGAAAAGGAAAATAAATAACAAAAAGTAAATAAAAATAAATAGATTTATCTAGTATCTTTCTAAAATATAGATAGAAACAGTCAAGGTTATAATGCAAAGAAGTTATTTCAGAGGTGTACTCATCTTTTGTACTGTAGTGTACTGTCTCTGGGGGGTAATGTAAATAAGGATTGATATTCTGATTGAAAAGTTCTTAGAAGATAGAGAAATGTAATAAATATATATTATATATGTATTTTATATGTATAAGTATTGATATAATAATTGAAAAGTTCCTAGAAGATAGAGATATTATTATCATTAATTAAAGTTATCAATATTATTATGTATAGGTATTGATAAAATGATTGAAAAGTTCATAGAAGATAGAGAAATATAAAATATATATATTTTATATGTATAAGTATTGATATAATAATTAAAAAGTTCCAAGAAGATAAATGTAAAATATGAAATTTATAAGAGTTTTCGTTTATTGAATTAAATAAAAAACTCCTAAAATAAAAATGTTACAAACTAAAATTTTCTAATCCCTATGGTGTTAACCTTTGATATTTCTAACTTAGACTACTAGTTCTAATAGAATTCATAGTATGTGGCAAGACCTCAGTTAATCCTTTATTTGATTATATTATTAATTTTACTAAGTTTGTTTGCAGTAGTATCTAATTAAATATATGTTGAAATACAAAATGTTTCATGTTTATTATCATAGAAATAAAATAAATAAATTGTATAAAACCTGTTTACACCTTTCTAGAATTAAGATGGGAGGGGGGGGGGAAGGGGGGTAAACTGTTTCTTTTATAATCTAACCAAAAATAATATTTTAAAATGAACACAAAAGTTTTATTGTAAGATTCATTTATTTGTTAATTCATTCATCTTTCATATCAATACGTGTCGGACTAAGGACGGTTTGTCCTGTTAGCTCTGTCCTTTAGGACGTATAGTCCGACACTGACAAACACAGCACAGCCAGTCCTGACTCTAACACTATCAACAAAAAGGGTTTAACAGATTTTTTTCCATCTCAAAAATAAATTATGTCAGAACATTCGCGCATTATTCGAACTTGACTTAAAAATTTGGACAATTTAAAAAAATGAAAATTTGAGAGAAACCCTGAGCTCTCCTTCATATATCACTCCGCCAGAGATGTTTCTAAAAACATAAAGTAAAATTATAACATTGTATTTTCCTCTAAAACCCCTAAATTCTACAAAAAATTAAGATGATGTGTTTCATTTATTGTGGAAAGGTTTATTTAAGAGCTGTCAGGGTAAAAAATGCAGTTAAAGTGTTGAAATTAATAAAATCCTCCACGGGTACTATTTTCTCTAGCGCAGAGGATTGTGCTACGACTATTGTACTGGCGGGAGGAGATATATCTAGGAGCCGAAGCAAAGTCAGTTTATTTAGCGATTCCAAACCTGTAACAGGGCACTACATACTAGAAAGGTTTTATTCTTCACTGATCCGAGTTTTCGGCGCATGCGCAGTTTAACATTCAACGGTCTCGATATAAGGAGCAGTATTCTAACCTAGGGGAACACAAGAAAAACACGGGAGGAGTTTAAAACCGACCAAATTATTAAAAATGACAACACAACTAGTTTTCAGCTCTTGTCTTCCAAATATACACGGACAAATGAGATATAAACGAAAACTCTCCGACACTGATCAACCATTAAATAAGAAGAAAAGAGGATCCAGCAAAAAACTTAAAAGGTCCAAATCCTCCAAAGCCCCCATCAATACAACACAGTTCCTGATGAACGACACCACCTCCCCCTCCTCCGACTGGGAGAGGTTCAACTCTTCCGAAAGTGAGGATGAAGTAGTTAGGAACGGGTTCGGTAAGAAGGAGTTCTCCAAGGAGTACTCCACCCTGGAAGGTTCGAAGTACTCCCAGATGAGTAAACTTGATCTAATCCAGGAGTACCTTGCAATAGAGAATAAAGTTCATATTATTGATCAAAAATATAGAACAATACAAAAGCATCAACATATACAACAACTAAAACAACAGCAGCAACAACAACAAAATATACTGCAGGAGCGACAGGAACTAAGAGAACGTCAACATCGACATCGACAATTACAACAACAACAACAGCATAGGTCCACAGCATGCAGACCTAGACGAAGTAGCAGTGGAAGTTTTAATCAGGATATTTTGGAAAAAATTCGAATTTTTCAATCTGAGATTGAGAAACTTAATCGAGAAAATTCAGAGCTCGAGCGGGAAAATCAGCGACTAATGGCGGAGAATGCTTCGCCATTATACACTTCCTCCCCTTCACCGACAGATTCAAGTAGGGTCGAGGCGGAATATGGCAGTTATAAGGCGGACGAAAGCTGTTGCGAAGAGGGCGACAGCTCTTTACCCGGCGAAACTTCGTCGACGGACGATAGCTGCTTTGAGACGGACGAAGGTTGGGTTAAGAACGGACTAGAGTATAGTCGGAAGGACGACACGGGTTATGAAAGTGACGGAAGCGAGAGAATTAATTTCCAAGTGTCGTCTTCAACTTGAAATCCTCGAAAATGTTTAACTCGACTTCTGGTGATCAAATATTCATGTCTTTCAGAAATATATTATTAATTATATTATAAATCGGAAAAAATATATATTTGTATGATTTATTACTTTTACCATAACTATAGAAGACCATGAAGGATAGATTGTCTAAAAGAAAAAAAATGAGCTACACTTTCATCTTTTGTATAGGATTGTGTAGGAATAATGAATAGATTGATATTAATAATTAAAATTTTTTTTTTTTTTTTAAAGACTAGATAGATAGATAGATAGATAGATAGATACTTAGATAGATACATAGATAGATACATAGATAGATACATAGATAGATACATAGATAGATACATAGATGGATAGATAGATAGATAGATAGATAGATAGATAGATATTTAAATAGTAATATAGATAAATAGAAACCTTTGGTAATTTGATTGAAATATATAAATAGATAGATAGATAAAGATAGATATAGATAGATAAATAGATAGATAAAGATAGATATAGATAGATAAATAGATAGATAAAGATAGATAGATAAATAGATAGATAAAGAGAGATAGATAGATAGTTAGTAACAATTTATCAGCATAGATACTAGGAGAAATACATAGATAGATAGATAGAGAGATAGATAGAGAGATAGAGAGAAATAAAAATAGATAGATAGATAGAGAGAGAAATAAAAATAGATAGATTGATAGATAGATAGATAGATAGATAGATAGATAGATAGATAGATAGATAGATAGAATGGTACACCGGGTAATTGATAAAAAGATAGTCCGATGAATAAATAAACTAATAGATAGAGAGCATAAAATTATGTTTTTGAGCTAATTTTAAAACTAATTTCAATACTAATCTTTTAATTTTCTATTAAATTTTCATGGAAGAAATGACAAGTGTTTTTAAAAAACTACGATTGTTGTGATTTGAACTTTTATATATTTATTCTAAAATAAATGATCAAGAAAACGACGAAATCGAAAATGTAAATCGAAAAAATTAGAAAGAAATCTTTTATTCGAATTCGAACAAGGAAAATAGAAAATGGATTTAGAAATGTAAAAACCATGGTTATTATCATAATTATAGTTATCAATATCATAATTATTTTCATCAGTTATAATTATCAATATTATTATTATTATCATAATTATAGTTATCAATATATTTATAATAATATAATTTCAATTCTGGAGTTCCTTCAAGTGAAATAAATGATATTTGATGTCTGTATAATGTATAATATCATTCATACCTATTGTGAATATTTTATGAAAATGAATAATGTTCTTCAAAACTTCTCCTCTTTGCTATTTTTTCATTTCTGTCATTGTTTTGGTGGGAAGTAGATTGTTGTGAAGTATTTATACTAAAGAAAGGGGGTTATTTACACTTCACGCACAATTGGTGTACATTTTAATATCTGAGCTAAGCTGGGCCAACCTTTGCAGTCCTAGTTTGAACTGGACTGCCAATTTACATTTACTAAAGCGGCAGACCTGTATGACTTGACTTTTGACTGCTAAAAACCAAACAAAACAGCCACTTTATTCAACCAGATGTAGATTAAATTCAGACCAGGTGAACCTAGTTGCACCAGGTAGCCCTGCCTAGGGCACAAGGCCAACTATATTGACCGGCCCCGCCATATATCTGTCAGTATAGTGGTACTGTGTGGGGCAGTACAAACTAGGACATTGAAGGTCGGTTCAGCTCACATTCAAATGTGCTTGAGTTAAACTGCTGAGCTGAACTGACCCTTTCGGTCCTAGTTTGTACTAACTACTTTGCACGGTAAACCAACTACAGGGCTCGAACTTAAAATTGGCGCCCTCTCGCTCGAAAAAAGTAAAAACAACAGAAAATTCGTAATTTTTAATAATTTTATTTCAAATAAAAAACGAAAGTTGCGTTGGTCATCCGTCTTGAGGCTCACTCGATGTAATCGCTCTTAGTCTCTATATGACCTCTGACCCGGGAGCAGGTCTTGAACCCCAGGTCCCTGAGGAGGGGCGCGATGTTCTCCTTAATAGATGCAATCAGACGGGCCTTAGTGCTGTGGGGACGTCTGTCTATTGGTATGTGCCTCGAGGTAGCCCCAAATAAGATAATCCATCAGATTAAGGTTGGGACTGATGGGAGGCCATTGATCCTTGGTGATGAGGTCGTAGCAGTGCTCCATTGGGCCAGGTCCATGGACATGTTGGACACATGCCAGGGGGCAGTTCTGCTGCCAGACCCAGGAGCGAGCTCCTGCTATGTTGGTGATCCAGGGTAACAGTATCCGCTACATGACCTCGAGGTATAGATGTTGGTGTTGACCCTTTACCCGACCTCAAAAATGTGCGGGGGCATGATGTCACTCTCATTGGAGACCATACCGACCAACAAAACACTCTTAGAAAACTTGATTTTCACGTTGGGGACATCCCTAGGGCGGGCAGCGATCTACCTGCTGTTCTGCTTGTTGTGAAATCCTGGCAGAATTTTTTTTCGTCTGAGAAGCACTAGATTATGTTGTTCTCCTTGGGGTGCTTGACTTGTTCAGGAGCTTTGCCGAGTTCAGCAGCCTCTGGCGCACCTCCGCTTATCCTCTGTAAACACAATCTCTGGTAGATCCGCGTAAACTTGCACCATAATGCAAAAAATACACTGATGGAATCCGAAAAGTATATTTTTGCGGGATTAAAAAATAATTCTGAATAAATACGACATTAAGTGTCAGGGCGACCCAATTTGAAGTTTGAGCCCTGTACATTGGCAGACATACGGCAGGGGTCAATTTACTTTGTCTAGCTCTGTAGATAGGACTTGGTTGACTTAGTCTGACTTAAGAGACTGCATCTGGTTAAATCTACAATCAGTATAGCGGGAATGTTGTGTGCAGGTTATAGGAGGGCCTTCACAGAAAAATGTACACACACTCTATCCTCCTACCTTTAGAACACAAAGCGTTGGCAGAAATTGATAACATAGAAACAATGAGAATTTATAAAATTTTATATCCATTGAGAGTTAGGGTGGAATTAATGAACATAAAACAGTGGAGATTTAGTTACATATTTGTAATTTCATTTTGAACATTTATTCTAAAAATACTTTGTTATAATCAAAAAAGTTTTCATACTTTTTCACATGATAATTTAAAAATCAAGTTATTTTCACAAACTATTTAAAAATAAAATCACACCCTGATCTTCTATAGTTACTCCTCAAATTTATTTAATGAAAGGTTGTTTAATTATTGAAATTAGGTGGAAACCAGCCAATACTTGTTGCTTTATATTTGAGTTATTAAAAATGATTTATCCGAAATTGTGAACTCTTACTCGTTACAACAAAGACACATGTATTTTATAAGCAATAAACTTTATCTTATCCAATACCAAAACAGATAGACATAGACAGCCAGACAGAGACAGGCGAATATATAGACAGATAGACAGATAAACAGATAGACAGCTAGACATATTCAGATAACAAGATTCAGATAGACATATTCAGATAGACATATTCAGATAGACATATTCAGATAGACATATTCAGATAGACATATCCGGATAGACATATTCAGATAGACATATTCAGATGGACATATTCAGATAGACAGATTCAGATAGACAGATAGACCGATAGACAGATAGACCGATAGACAGCTAGACATATTCAGATAGACAGATTCAGATAGACAGATTCAAATAGACATATTCAGATAGACAGATTCAGATAGACATATTCAGATAGACATATTCAGATAGACAGATTCAGATAGACAGATTCAGATAGACAGATTCAGATAGACATATTCAGATAGACAGATTCAGATAAAAATAGATACGGACAGAGAAATATAAATAAATCCCTGTGTGGGGTTTAAGTATATATTTATATATGTATTGTATATAAATATTTATACCTCCGCAAGGAAAACTTCCCTGGACCACCTGATCAATATTTTAAAGGGATTGTAAGCGAGAACCGTTTAAAGGGACTGATATATAATACTCAAACTCTAAACTCCGGCTCATCTGAAATACCGTACCAACTTTTAGGCAGTTTAGACACGTTATTATTAGTACAGACTATGTAAGGCAAGGCGGTACAGTACACCAAATGGTAAATCTCCTTCTTGTGAGATAAACAGACCCAATTTAAATAATAGGTCCTGTTTATAAAGCTAGCTCACCTTTTTCTGTCATGGTGCTTACCAAGCCTCGATAATGAGTTAAAGGGACCGTTCACTTAATTGGGTAATTTCAGGGTAAACTAAACAGCCTATTCGCTGTTTATTGGTAATAGTCTTATTTTTCAAAGACAACTGTGGCCAGAGAAAAAGCCGATTTTTCGTTCAGAATTCGAGCGCAAAGGGACGGTCCCTCTCAATAGACACTAATTGATGCTTTTTTTCAGTATGTGGTAAATCAAAATAAATTTCGAATATAAAATTAAACTGTAGTATCATAATCGTTAATTATTAATGTCATTATTTTTTATTTTTTGTTTTTGTTTTTTAACTTTCTATTTCTAAAACACTATTTTATTGCATTCAAATTTATGTATGCCTGTGTAAAAAGCTGAATTGAACGCGGCATGACAAATGAAAAGTTGTGCACATACGGGAACAAAATCTACAAAATCTACGAACCAAAAAACGAGTAATGATTTATTGATTGACGTAGAGACGTCGTCTTTGTATTCACATTTTACATGTTTTAATATGAAAAACGTAAATTTCTTGCTAACTCAAATATCAAAAGTTTTCATATTTTAGTACATAATAACGAACACATAATAAAATTAAAATATAATAAAATTAAATTTTATTTGGCTGCTGTTACTAAAAAAAAACATCAAATAGTGTCTATAGAGAGGGACCGTCCCTTTCCGCTCGAATTCTGAACGAAAAATCGGCTTTTTCTCCTGCTACAGTTGTCTTTGAAAAGTAAGACTATTACCAATCAAGAGCGAATAGGCTGTTTAGTTTACCCAGAAATTACCTAAATAAGTGAACGGTCCCTTTAATGATATTTGTAATTCTTGCCCCGATGTTAGGTTTGTGATCTAGATAATTCTAGCCTCGATGTTGAGTTTATGATTTAGATAATTCTAACCTTGATGTTGAGTTTATGATCTAGATAATTCTAGCCTCGATGTTCAAGAAAGTAAAGTGGGGGTGTTTTCATATAAAGTATTAATGCATACCAGTGGGGGTATTTCAATTTACCGACCGGGGGCCGAGTGGGATAAGAGAGAGGAGGGGTAGAGCAGGGTTGCAGGAGGGGTGATAGAAATAGAATATCTCTGGGTGGGTATTTAAATTGGGATTAATAAAAATAATGATTAGGTGGAGACAATCTTTAGATAAAAACACGATCTTATTTAATAACATACCTTGAAACCAGTGGCGTACATAGGGGGGGGGGGCGGTAGTCCTCTTCCCCCCCCCCCTGGGAGTTAAAATACAAAATTAAAAGGAAACCAATTTAAAAAGTAACAGCTGACAATGACAAAGACTAAGGATTTGTGTAAATTCACTGTTAACACAAAATTTTAAGATACTTTAAACTAAAACTTTTGCAAAAACAAGACCTCGACATATTGGCTGCTTATAACATGATGGAAGATGTAAGAAAGGCATTCTATTTTTCTATTTTTCTATTTTTTCTTACAGTCAATTTATAAAGGAATTGAGTCTTTGGCACAAACTCAAATATGTAAACCTTTGGAATCTGATGTTGTAAACCTTTGATATTTTAAATTCAGAATATTTGATCTAACAGAATTCATAGTTTGAAATATCTAAGGTCTACAACCATATTTAAAGATAGATTGCTCATAAGACGACATTTTTCATCTTGAAAGATATAAATGAGATGTTTTAAAGATATTCCTATTATATAGATTAACTAGGTAGGTTTTGAACATTGGCTGTTCTTATGTTATTGAGTACTTGTGGTGTACATTAGTTCTGTAGAGAGAAATTTAAGTTAGTTTAGTCCTTCTCATGTCCTTCTTCAGTTCTCGTCAATATGATATATTGTTCAGTGAAATATTGTTGTTAAAATAGTTCCATTCCCGGAGTTATTTTACACTCTATTCAGGAGGAATGGTTAAACCTAGTATATTGGAAAAGACCCAATCCGAATGTTATCTGCAACGAACATTTTCCTAGTTAAATATAAGTAAATGGGAAAAAGTTGTCAAAGTCTGCTGCTTCCTCAATTTTGTCTTGCCCCCCCTTCGCTAAAATCCTGTGTACGCGCCTGCTTGAAACAAGCCTGGAAAAAACAAACAAAATAAAATAAATAAAATTCCATGAAAATTTTCAGATGTATATGTAATATTAATTTGTATCATAAAAAGATTTCAAGATTTTGAATTTTTACCCTCTTGCGAGTTTTCTCTTCTGATTCAACGAGAGGAAATGATCAGAATTTAACAATATTCAGCTAGATAAAGGAAGATATTTTCCACATCAGATAAAGGTTTAATGGGTACCGGTGTGAATTGGGCATGTCCTTCGGGTAAATAATGGCAATTTGAAATAACATCGGCAATTCCATTATGTACACATATACTGTTTGTACGGTTTATATACAACATTTTAAAACATAAAAAAAGGTGAAAAGTAGGATTTAATAAAAGTAGTATAATTGAATAAAATAAAAAACGATTTTTTTGGACAAAAAAATGACTTGTTTTTTTCTTTAGAAAAGTCATAAAATGGGATACTGAAAATAGTGATTTTGAATATTTTTTTAATTCTTAAGTAAATTTTAAAATCATTCTATTCATTTTGATAAAAGGAGTTTTAATAGTTTCAATAGTTTTAAACTGTTGCCAAAAAAATATAACAACAAATTTTGGAAACTTCTTAATTATTAAATTCAACGATGTACCCGTATTTGCTCGTAACGACAGGGTGTCCCACGAAACCTGACAGTTGGTAAATTGTTTAGAATGTCGTCTTCCATACACAATATTAGATATTGAAGGCTGTTTGCAGTTTATTTCGGTTAAAAAATCTTTTGCTCAAATATATTTTACTTTGTAGTTAATTTTACTGTAATATGACTTCTATATGATATTTTTATTATTGTCTTTGGTATTAAACAACTTAACAAATTAAGGAAGAAGACATTCTAAACTATTTACCAACTGTCATGTTTCACGGGACACACTGTATGTCTGGGATGCTGCGGAATAAATTTAGTTAAGATTTATAATGTCCGTCGAAAACCATCAAGAAGACATGGGCCGTGGTTGCATCATGCATGCGAAATATTTGGTTCCCATAAATGTAAAATTCTGTTTTATGAATGTGAATTTTTGGTTTTATGAATGTAAAATTTTGGTTTTTGAATTAAAATTCTAGGTTATGAATGTAAAGTTTTGGATTATGAATGTAAAACTTTGTTTTTTTAATGTAAAATTTTGGTTTATGACTGTCAAATTCTGATTTATGAATGTAAAATTTTGGCTTTTGAATGTAAATTTTAGCTAATGAATGTAAAGTTTTGGGCTATGAATGGAAAACTTTGTTTTTTAATGTAAACTTTTGGTTTATGACTGTCAAATTCTGATTTATGAATGTGAAATTTTGGTTTATAAATGTAGAATTTTGATTTCCTAATGTAAATTTTAGTTAATGAATGTAAAATTTTGGTTTCTGAATGTTAATTTTAGTTTATGATGTAAAATTTTGGTTTATGAATGTAAAATTTAGTTTCATAATGTAAATTTCAGTTTATGAATGCTAAGTTTTGGTTTATGAATGTAAAATTTTGGTGCATATATCGTTATGTAACAAAAGCATAGAGAATGATACAGTACAGTACATACAACTGAGGAATAGTAAGACGACTGTGAAACTCAAGTTATAATTGCAAATAGTCTAATGTTCATAAACACAGCAATTGTGTAGTGTCCACAGACCCATCTCACTGAATAAGTTGATTTTCAATCAATGATTGGAACCATACAGGATTTTAGTCTTACATGCATCCTACTTTAGGTTAACGAGATAAAACAGTTAATCTGAACAATAATAAGGAAAAAAAATATGCTTATTTCTGTAAAAATAATATACTCGACGAGATGGATTCTGTAAACTTTTAATGAATGGATTAAGATCAACTCATGGACGGATTAACTAAGCTAAATTGGTTATAATTCTCTCTTCCCTGTGAGCGATTAAGCATCAATTAATCTGTTCTTGGCTCTTTGATAGTTACTACCTCTGAAATTACCTAGAGTTCTTACCATTTATAGTGTGACAATCTAATCGCAAGGAGAATGGAATGGATTTCTTTCCATTAAAAAAAATGTTAGATACTTTTAATGATTCCGTCAAATACCCCTCAAAATATGATAAGTCATGGTCTGTATTTTGGTTTAATTAGCCCAAACTTCGATTTGAAGTTCTGCCTTTGCTTTGATGGTGTCTTTATAAATAGTTTACTATAAAGAAAAAACAGGAAACCATGTTATAAAAGGGCAACAAGAATATCATATTGTAGTCTTTTTGAAATTAGCTTTCGCAGATACTGTAAAAGTATTCAGTTAAGAACATGTGCCTGATTTTTTTAAAATTAGCTTTCGCAGATACTGTAAAAGTATTCAGTTAAGAACATGTGCCTGATTTTTTTAAAATTAGTTTTCGCAGATACTGTATAAGTATTCAGTTAAGAACATGTGCCTGATTTTTTTAAAATTAGTTTTCGCAGATACTGTAAAAGTATTCAGTTAAAAACATGTGCCTGATTTTTTTAAAATTAGTTTTCGCAGATACTGTAAAAGTATTCAGTTAAGAACATGTGCCTGATTTTTCTAAGCCATCTACGGATTAGATCCTAGACCCTGAGTTTGACACGGACATTAAATGTCGTCTTCTAAAAACATACCGAAAAATAATAAATTAATTTTTCCCCATTGTAACCTTATTCAACAACTTCTCGACAAATTAAAACATTTTCAGAAATAAATGCGGGTTTCATGTAAAACATAAAAATTTCTCCTTTTCAACAATATGCTAGGAGAGAACCATGACAACTATGAATTTGGAATACGACCTTGAGACTTATTTAAGATTTTAAATAGCTCAATGAACATCAGACACATCAATTGTGCAATGTAAACTAAGCCATTTCACTTCTTAAAATATAATTAAGCTACTATTAAAACTTTTTGTTTTATAACGTCATCTAAAACGCCTTAAGATCGCTTAATTCCAATTTAAACATTTTAAAGATTAGATGTATATTTGGAGAAAAATAAAAATACATAGATATCACATAAAAATTTTAATCAATTAATTCAAAAGGTTAAACCCTCCTTCTCCCCCTCCTTCTTTGCCATGTAAGGACTAGTGTGGGTGTGGATGGTGGGGGTGTGGGTGGAACTGTTAACATGTTTGATAACAATATTTTGAAGAATAATGTTGGATCGACCATTGCTGTAAGCTCGAGCATCATGTCCGTAACATTCATCGTCAGAATGAGAGTAGCTGTCCATCTTAGAACAAACTGGACTAAAATAAAAATAACATTTATTCTTGACTTGACCGTAAGAAGACGACTTAAAGGTAGTCTTTGATTTGATAAAATTTGCTGCATTTATCACCCGAGATAAGAATTTGAGTTTAAAACATTAAAATCTAAACGAAATTCTTAATATTTACAGCACTAATATGCCAGGCCACATTTTGGAAATGTCCAGTGTTTCAAGAATAATATATCTTGAAATAGGTAGAGCCTCATTAATAAATTTAAGGATCAAAGACGACTTTCATATGATTAAAATGTGAGATTCTTGAAACCATAAAGTGGGTTGAATGCATAGATATATAAATAAACATAGATAGCTTATGTACGCAAAATCACCAAGAATTGTACAGTCCGCGAACTCATACTTCTAGGGGTCAAAGTGTACTTCAATGATAAGCGGGGTGGTTTAGTGTTTTAATGGATTTCAGGAGTGAATTTTATTTTGAGAATCAATATATATCATATTGACGAGAACCGAAGAAGGACATGAGAAGAACTAAACTAACTTAAATTTCTCTCTACAGAACTCATGTACACCACAAGTACTCAATGACATAAGAACAGCCAATGTTCACAACCGACCTAGTTAATCTATATAATAGGAATATCTTTAAAACATCTCTGTACATTTATATCGTTCAAGATGAAAAATGTCGTCTTATGCGCAATCTATCTTTATCTATGGTTGAATGTTGCTAATAAATTCAAAGCTCAAAAAGGCTTTCAAGTCGTCATGCTTTCTTAATGTTTCGTGGAACTCCCTGTATCTGAAGGTATTATTGAAAGTTTCAAAGGTTGCCCCCATTGAATGAATTCCTGCATACGCCCTTTTCCTTGATATTAATTGGCAACATTCATCAGCACACTACAGTAATAGCAAGAAAACTCAGAAAGGAAGACGACCTTTAGACTAAAGTTAGGACTTTAGATAGTTCAATGAACATGAGGCAATGAACATGAGGCAATGAACATGAGCAGAACAATGAACAGAGCAATTGTACAGTGTAAACAGACCCATTTTTTAGAACTTCATAGTAAGACCACTCGTTTTGTATTAACAACAAATGCACTCAAGTAATACTTTCATGTCGTCTTCTTTCTCCAGTTTTCTGGTTCTCATTGCACAGAAGATGAAAGCAAACATAATAAAGAAATATTAATCCACTTAAACACGAGAACGCGTATTGACATCTCGCATCCCATTTTATTTTACCAAATTTTCCCATTTCAGCAAGAGATATTTATGGGGGGAGGGTTGAGATATATATAACAACTTACACTCTATCGAATGGGAAGCCCATAGGTCTCGAATCAGGATAAGGAACACCAGGGTTGGTTCCACAGCTTCCCCAGGCATACTTGCTTAACTCAGACCAATCAGCTCTAAATACCATAAACGGTTCACAACAAGGAAGATAAGGTCTGAAGTGTACTGCTCTAAATACCATAATCAATTCACAACAAGGAAGATAAGGTCTGAAGTGTACTGCTATAAATACCATAAACATTTCACAACAAGGAAGATAAGGTCTGAGTGTACTGCTCTAAATAATATAAACAATTCACAACAAGGAAGATAAGGTCTGAGTGTACTGCTCTAAATACCATAAACATTTCACAACAAGGAAGAAAAGGTGTGAAGTGTACTGCTCTAAATACTATAAACAATTCACAACAAGGAAGATAAGGTCTGAGTGTACTGCTCTAAATACTATAAACATTTCACAACAAGGAAGAAAAGGTGTGAAGTGTACTGCTCTAAATACTATAAACAATTCACAACAAGGAAGATAAGGTCTGAGTGTACTGCTCTAAATACTATAAACAATTCACAACAAGGAAGATAAGGTCTGAAGTGTACTGCTCTAAATACCATAAAAAATTCACAACAAGGAAGATAAGGTCTGAAGTGTACTGCTCTAAATACCATAAAAAATTCACAACAAGGAAGATAAGGTCTGAAGTGTACTGCTCTAAATACCATAAAAAATTCACAACAAGGAAGATAAGGTCTGAAGTGTACTGCTCTAAATACCATAAAAAATTCACAACAAGGAAGATAAGGTCTGAAGTGTACAGCTCTAAATACCATAAACAATTCACAACATTTAATGACTTTAAACACTCAATACTTAATAGAAAAATTGTTTAAGACGACATCTAAAAACTTACAGCAGAGCCTCATCATTTTCAAGAAATTGGCTGACTATTCCAAACATACGGAACCTGGAACCAGCCTTAGAGCCTCGGGGTAACATCAAGTTCCTAAACATTTAATTTCTAAGTTTATAAAATTAGTCAATAACAATTTAACCTGTTTAATGCTTAAGTGACCACTCAATTTAATCTGCTAAATACTAAGTGATCACTCAATTTAGTCTGTTAAATACTAAGTGATCACTCAATTTAATCTACTAAATAGTAAGTGATCGCTTAATTTATCTGTTAAATACTAAGCGATCACTCAATTTAATCATCAAGAAAGGCAATCATTTGATCATCAAGAAAGGCAATCTAGACTTCAAAAAAGGGAATCTAGACTTAGTTTAAAACTCTAACCTTTGAAAAGATTCTCTACATCCTTATTATGCATGGCGAAGACAAATAAAGAGTGGATAAATTTTCGCTTTAAAATTAAAAATATCCCAATAGTACCATTGTGAATCAAGTGTTTAGTGTCATTTGAAATAAATATTCATATTTACTTACTGAGGGATACCGCAGTTCACATGGAAGATATCCTCAGTTTTATTATATCCAAATCCGGATACAAGATTCTCCTGATAGCTGCAGGGCCAGTCCTAAATTTAAGGAATAAGTTTATTTAACGATTAGAAACCCCAGTCCTAAATTAAGGAATAAGTTTATTTAACGATTAGATACCCCAGTCCTAAATTTAAGGAATAAGTTTATTTAACGATTAGAAACCCCAGTCCTAAATTAAGGAATAAGTTTATTTAACGATTAGAAACCCCAGTCCTAAATTTAAGGAATAAGTTTATTTAACGATTAGAAACCCAACTTTGCAATGAAATTAAATTCTGTAATCGTCAACCAAGTCAAATTAGAATATTTTAAATGGAAAAAGAGCACTCCCTGGGTCTATCGGCTACAAGTTGCCCGAAAAAGAGATTACATCAATATAAAGATGAAAGTTAATCTATTAAATGTTTCGGAGATATGAGGAGGAGAGTAAACTAGTATTAAGCAGTACCTTGCAAACCATTGGTTCCCTGGTGAAGGGTGTCGTGGAGGGATTCCTTGTATAAACCTTGGTTCCCTTTTCTAAATATAAAACCAACTAATAAGAAACATTCTATTTTAAGTTCCCCGGAATTTAAAAAATTTGTATGACAAATTTAGGATTTTACTCTACTAAAAGTTTAAATATCATTGTGAATGTGGTATGCCCTATTTAAATAAAATATCATCTGAGGTCCCTATATAAGAAGTTCACACATAACATAATACTTACGAAGTAGAATAGGCCATTTATCTATCTCTACAACATCGTCGATATAGTTAGTTACAAACTCAGCATCAGGAATCAGGAACAATCTAAACAAACTCAGTATCAGGAACAATCTAAACAAACTCAGCATCAGGAATCAGGAACAATCTAAACAAACACAGTATCAGGAATCAGGAACAATCTAAACAAACTCAGCATCAGGAATCAGGAACAGTCTAAACAAAACTGGAACAATCTAAACAAACACAACATCAGGAATCAGGAACAATCTAAACAAACACAGTATCAGGAATCAGGAACAATCTAAACAAACTCAGTATCAGGAATCAGGAACAATCTAAACAAACTCAGTATCAGGAACAATCTAAACAAACTCAGTATCAAGAATCAGGAACAATCTAAACAAACTCAGTATCAGGAATCAGGAACAATCTTAACAAACTCAGCATAAGAAATTAGGAACAATCTAAACAATATCAGCATCAGGAGTCAGGAACAATCTAAAGAAACTCAGTATCAGGAGTCAGGAACAATCTAAACAAACTCAGTATTATCAGGAATCAGGAACAATCTATAGAAACTCAGTATCAGGAATCAGGAATAATTTAAAGTAAACTTATCAGGAACATGCATTCTAAAAGTATACTTCGTATCAGGATTCAGGCATAACAAAACATCTTTGACTCTATCTAGATAAATAAAAAATAAATATATATAAATAAGTCTTCATCAGAATATTCTTATAATTGGACAGTCCATAAATGTTGAAAGATTTTAGAAATTCAAAAGTCGAGATTTTTAATATTTGCTTTAACAGAATTACGTATCTAGTTCAGAAAGCTAATAAACGGGATTAATTCAGGGAATTTTTAATAAAAGACTTATTTGTATCCTGAACTGGATAAAAAAATCTATGCATACGTCTTCAGTAGAAATCTACAAATTCACATCTGGCAAACCGTAAAAAAATCCACGAATTTATATCCAGCAAACCATTAGAAGAAATCCACGATTTGTACCTAGGAAACCGTACAATAGACAGAAAAAAAACCTGAAAAATCCTGCAGTTTCTTCCTCTGAATGTATCTTGACCTTGTAGTCCCATGGAAGATGATTTAACCTAGATTATTATTTTTATAAAACCTTTTTTTAAGATCTAAATATTTATTTTATGCTAATCCATGTAAAGATTTAAACAGGTTTACATTACATTACAAGATATAGCATTACATTTACCAAAAAAAAGGAAAAAGACAGCTTAACATGCTAAATTTTTTTGAAAAAATTGCTTTTTATGCACTGTACCAAATTTTAACCCCGAGGGAAATATATTCAAAAAAGACCCAAAAATTAAGATTGACGGTTAACACTAATTACCTTTCGTATCTTACAATAGAACCAACTGGATTTTTGTACAGATCCTTTCCAGCTGGTTCACCTATATCATCAAAATCCAAACCTGAAACAAACATGATCGTCAAAACCTGAATTTAGGCACTTGATTAAATGTAATAAATGAAAATACACTGGTTCACGAAAGCTAACTGATCTCTATTCATTCCTATTAAATTTCTTCAGGATTGTAAGGAGCTGGTTGAATGAATATATAATCTGTTAATCCTCTCTCTGATTTCTCCATGAACGAGATGAGCTGGTTACATGATTATTTAACCTGTTAATCCTTTCTCTGATTTCTACATGAATCAAACAAGCTGGTTGAACTGTTCCAACTTGAAATAGTCGGATTTCACCAGAATTATTTTTTAATATAATTTCTTGGGTGCCCATGGAACCTCACAAATATGATATAATAATAATCTGTTAATTCTTTCTCTGATTTCTACATGAATCGAGCTGGTTGAATGAATATATAATCTGTTAAACCTTTCTCTGATTTCTACATGAATCAGACGAGCTGCAGTTACATGATTATTTAACCTGTTAATCCTATCTCAGATTTCTACATGAATGCAATGAGCTGGTTATATGAATATTTAACCTATTAATTCTATCTCAAATATCTCCATAAATGTACTGAGCTGGTAATATGAATTTAAAACACATTTTTTAAAAATTTTTATCATTCATAAACCTTCCCTGTGCCCTGTGGTCACGTGATGTCCCACAAAAAATTTGGGCCCGATCGGTTCAGCCGTTTTGACGTTTATTGGATACGAACAAACAGACAGACAAGCCAAATTTATAGATAGATAACCTGTTAATCCTATCTCAGATTTCTCCATGAACGTGATGAGCTGGTTTGCTGAATGAGCCCCTGTAGACTGGAAAGTAAGCTCATGAATCTCAACTCCAGGAAACTCAAGCTCAGCATCAGTATACAAAGGCAGGCTCGCTTTATAGTGGGAAAACGCATTCAAAATAAACTTGTTAAACCTAAAAAGGAAGAAAACATTATTTCTTTGCAATAAGGGACTTGAGACATAAATACCATTAAAAGAAAGTTCCACATCTGTAAAAAGGATTTCTACCTGTAGAAAAGAGAATCCCTACCTGTAGAATTAGAATCCCTACCTGTAGAATTAGAATCCCTTCCTGTAGAAAAGAGAACCCCTACCTATATGACAGAGGATCCCTACCTGTACAAAAGAGAATAACACGCGTAGAAAAGAGAATCCCTACCTGTAGAAAAGAGAATCCCTACATGTAGAAAAGAGAATCCCTACCTGTATAAAAGAGAATCCCTACCTGAATAAAAGAGAATCCCTACCTGTATAAAAGAGAATCCCTACCTGTAGAAAAGAGAATCCCTACCTGTATAAAAGAGAATCCCTACCTGTAGAAAAGAGAATCCCTACCTGTAGAAAAGAGAATCACTACCTGTAGAAAAGAGGATCCCTTCCTGTAGAAAAGAGAATCCCTACCTGTAGAAACGAGAATCACTACCTGTAGAAAAGAGGATCCCTGAGACAAGTATTGGGACTATAAAGAGCATTAATCCCTCCTTCAAGATTAAACTGCGTAATATTATTTCCTTCGAACACACTTCTCATCAAACCTAAGAAATTAGAATCAAAGGTTAAGTTTAATCATGAAATTAGATTTAAAGGTTTAAAGGTTTAATCATGGTCTGAATATTTCCAGTAACAAAATTTTGATTTAAAGTATTTGAGTCTTTGCCACAAACTCTGATTTTCCTACCGCTATATCTTTGCTACCCAATGTCTGCGACCTTTAATATTTCAAACTATGAATTATTTTAGATAAAATAATCTAAGTTTGAAATATTACAGCTTTCACCATCAGGTTGAAGAGATATTAGGATTAGAAAATCAGAGTTTGTGACAAAGACTCAATTCCTTTATACGCTGGTTGTATATTTTTACCTAGGAATATGTAAGATTGGTTGTATATTTTTACCTAGGAATATGTAAGATTGTTTGTATATTTTTACCTAGGAATATGTAAGATTGATTGTATATTTTTACCTAGGAATATGTAAGATTGGTTGTATATTTTTACCTAGGAATATGTAAGGTTGGTTGTATATTTTTACCTAGGAATATGTAAGATTGGTTGTATATTTTTACCTAGGAATATGTAAGATTGGTTGTATATTTTTACCTAGGAATATGTAAGATTGGTTGTATATTTTTACCTAGGAATATGTAAGATTGGTGCATCGTATCTCCATAGTACATCTGATTTACACTATCAGTATAAGAGCTCATAAAGGAATTCATGAAGTCACTAAAAACATAAAAAATATCAAACTAAGGAGTCGAGGAAAATAGCTTTTGTTTTTACAGATTTCCTACTTTTGGCGAATGTTCTGAACTAGATATTCATACTAAAACTTGTTAATTGAGGATTTAACTGGAATTTAAAAAAAACATAAGCCTAATCTGAACTAGATACTCAAGCTAAAACTTGTTAATTGAGGGTTCAACTCTATGTAAAAAAAAACATAAACCTAATCTGAAAATAAGTATGGAAGATTTAGTCGGAAAATTATTACATTACTTCTTTTAAGATACCACAAATGAAGATGAACAGTGTAGAGAACCAAAAACATGGATATCTAATATTTGTTAGATTAGACATAACTTATCAGAGTACCATAGTAAGTCGGACATTACATAGAGGGTTACTTAAACTTATCTGTACAGTCCCTTTAAGTAGCTACACCTAACACCACTTACTTGATTCCTAAGTCTCGACCCCCTTCGGCCCTAAGAGGAACAACTCCACCAAGATGATCGTAAAGTTGTTTATCTTTGACCGACGCCATCATGGTTAAAGCTGATCGTTCCATGATCTCCGCCATCCAATCTTGTCTAAGAAACAGAACATTTTAGCAAATTCATTCGAACAGATTTACACCACGAAAAATAATTTTCTATTTCTTTAATTTCAAAGTTTGAATTGTAAAAAGGTTATCTAAAGTCAGTACTTTTGGAGTATTATTAATCTAAACACGTCTTAATCTCGATATCCAACGTTAGATTTTAAAATTTAAGGATAAACATTTGATCCCTGTTGTCCCTGCAGGGTTTGACCACCCCGAGATTCATTTGACCCCCCAAGTTCATGCTGCAGAGATAAAGGGAAAGGAAGAGATAGGGAGGGGGGGGGAAGTTGTGTCAACTCCTCTGGTTCATTTTAAACTACCTGAATATAGAGTTGTCAGGCCTAGCTAGGTATCCGAGTCCAGATATACCATAACTCAAAACACTTTTCAGCTTTGAGTTGTATCCAATAGGGACTGGGAAACTCCACTCCAAGGGGCCATATACTTCAATCCGAGGCAAACCATTGGAAATCCTAAATATGAATTTCAAAAAGGATTGCTTGATATAAAAGTAACACACCTAATTTACAAAACAACGGATCCACTTTAAGGAAGACTTAGACTTTCGAACAGATAATTCTTTCTTTGCATTATAAATAGTCATTTTGATAGAACCCCATCTTAAATATCAGATAAGAAATAAACATCTCCATGCAATTTTGTTAACGTGTAACGTCGTCATGTGGGGAGAGTCAAATGTGTTAAGTAAATCGAGAAGAATAAAATAATTCACATTTTTAAAGTTATCATTTGTAACAAGAAAAATCAAAAAAATACCTTTCTAGAGAATATCTTCCGATTAAGTTCTTGTGATGAGCGTACTCAATTTCTCCACTTCTGTCAATCTGAAAATAAAAGAAATAAAAACAAACATTGAAACAAGCCAATACAATTATAACATTATACTAACAAATAAAAGAGAACGTTCAAGCCAACGTGCGGAAGCAAAGAACATTTGCGTGATTCTGTCGAGCTATTCAATCAATTTGAGGCAAAATCGGTCAAAGGGTTCATGAGTTATGATCGGATAACCAAACAAACCGAGATCACAAGTATGATATAATATTAATCTGTTTCTGTTTAATGTTTTTAAATGAACGTCTTAAATTTTGAAACTGCAGGTAGAACAATGGGCAAACGTTATTTGCTTGGCTTTAACATTTCTAGGTGAGTTAGTTCGAGAAAGTTTAGTCTCAGGGCAAAACTGGGTTTCCGAGCAAGTAACAAATTAATAATCAAAATGTCCCTAGAAAATTTATTCCTACCTTACTCGACCCATCCATAGAATCCTGGGGGAAATCCAGCATGCTATAAAACCCAAACACAGGCTGTAAAGTTGCAGGAGCATTCACTCTCTAAAAAGATTTTTTTTGCACGATACAAAATTCACAAGTCATTGTTTGGTAAATGAAACCCACAAATAAGTTTCGTGTGACCCTCTTTCACAAGAGGAAGACCTGGTTCACAACGGAACCCTTTAAACCTTTTGATTAATAATGTGGTATCTTAGTATTAATAAATTTTAGAATTACACAAGCGAAAAATAAAGTATTTAGAAAGAAAACTCATGGATATCTTATTCATTCTTAATCAGTCAGGGCGTTTTTAGGTAACACTGAATTGGACAAGAAGGGTGACTTGAAATTACGACTAATTGTCCCTTTATATTATAATAGTTTAGAATGTTAGCTTACCTGGAACCAGGATTCAAAATGAGAGTTTACCTGGAACCAGGATCCAAAATGTTAGTTTACCTGGAACCAGGATCCAAAATGTTAGTTTACCTGGAACCAGGATCCAAAATGTTAGTTTACCTGGAACCAGGATCCAAAATGTCAGTTTACCTGGAACCAGGATCCAAAATGTTAGTTTTCCTGGAACCAGGATCCAAAATGAGAGTTTACCTGGAACCAGGATCCAAAATGTCAGTTTACCTGGAACCAGGATCCAAAATGTTAGTTTACCTGGAACCAGGATCCAAAATGAGAGTTTACCTGGCACCAGGATCCAAAATGAGAGTTTACCTGGAACCAGGATCCAAAATGTTAAGTTTACCTGGAACCAGGATCCAAAATGAGAGTTCAAAGTGGGATCCTCTCTGAAAATATATAGAATTAAGCTCTAGCAGTAATCTTCTCACAACGTGGACATAACAAGTTAATTAAAATTTTAATGTACAGCGCCTATTCAGAAAAATTCGTTTAATTCTATTAATTGTTACCAGGGAGAGATGCAGGGGTCCTTATAATTCCATCTAATTAATATATTAAGCCTTTTTGTTGTACACAATTGGAAGTATGATGCCAAGTTGTAGGAAAAATTCCATACTGCAGAATGTATAGTGTATACTGAAAGTGTTTATTTTTCTGTATATCCTAATTTCTCTAATATTAATATTTACATCTTTTAACGCTACAAATGCAGTACACATTTCTGAAGTGTAGTACACGCAAACAAAAACTTACCAAAGTCACAATGGCAAAGAATGTGTACTTTCATGCCCTTATCCCATTTGGAATCGGAATGAAATTATATGGACCCCTGGCGAAATGCGAACAGTTTCTTCAATTTTAATTCAATGCCATTTGGGTTTTTAAGTCTTAGGATTTCTCCAAATTTTTTTAATTATCTAAAAATTAAAGGCCATTGTTAAACCGTTTCTATTTTGTAATATTTTTAAATAGGTGTACAATACAGGCTTAGCCAAGAAATTAATACTGCAGTCTGTTTCCTTATATTAATGATTTCCCTAAAATTGTAATCTTGGTTATTTCTTTGTCAAATACTCAAAAACCATAAAAGACTTTATTCAAAAGCAGAAGACTTAAAATTCGGTAATAGTGATGGACCAAACACCTGTAAGTAAAAAAATAGGAGTTAGTTCCACATTGATTGAAAATATATTTCGGTCTGGGTTGCCTCTCGTCCTTTCTTGAGATTGTTTCTGTCACAAAGATTAATAACAAACCAACTTTGGATAGTCATATTTTAAGAGTTTCTGGTAGTCCTTACGGTAAAGTAGTTGTATTAAAATCAATTTAAAATACCTCCAATAGCCAAGTAAACTCTCAGGATCAGAATCAGGAAGAGTTTTGAATGGAGGTTTATTCCAGGTAATCTCCACATACTTACCAACCTTGACAAAAAAGCAATCCAAATTTTACTAAATTATTTGCAATAAGATCTAAGCCCTGAAATAGAGACAAAGTTTGTTAAGTCTTTTACCATGCGAGATTAAAATAAAAATCACATGTTTAAGAATTATTCCAAATATTTAATAAGCAAAATCAACTATTTTTGAATTTTTGAACGAGTATATAGATACTCATAGAACACACTTACTCCAAGTGTTCCTAATCCGAAAATTGTGTTACTGTATTTTCAAATAATTTAAATTTCATAAAGAATTATAAATGAATGTAAAGATATATGATCAGAAACGTATGGTGAAATCTATCAATTTCGAAAAAACTTTTGGGTTTGAAAAAACTCAAAGACCTGTTTCGGTTCGGTGCAAGCATCATAAGACCAGTAAGCATCAATGGATTTACTTTTTGTTGCATCATGGCATCCTGCACTACTGTAGCACCACTGACGACCTTAAATTCAATAAATAAGGCCAGTAAGCATCAATATTTTTGCTTATTATAGCATCATTGTATCCTGCACTACTGTAGCACCTCTGACAACCTAAATACAATAAATAAGACCAGTAAGCATCAATATTCGTGCTTATTGTAGCATCATGGCATCCTGCACTACTGTAGCATCACTGACAACCTAAATACAATAAACAAGACCTGCAGTAAGCATCAATATTCTTGCTTATTATAGCATCATTGCATCCTGCACTACTGTAGCACCACTGACGTCTTCTTATGTCGACGTAATTTTAAGTAAACATTCTTTTAATTTTTATGACCCTTTACCCTTCCGAATTTTTTGATTTTCTTACTGAAGATTGTTTGTTAATCCTAAACAGGCTGGGGGGGGGGGCGCACCCAGCCCCCCGGTAGTTTCTTTGTACTAGCACTATCATTTTTAACACTATGACCGTGAAATTTTGTGACTTTATGAATAGTACAGGGCACAGGGCGGAAAAAAAGTCTGTGAAAAAAATCTGAAATAGCCCATAACTTTTTTTGGGACTAAAGCTACAAATCTAAAAACATGCATTTCAAACACTTCAATATTTGTTTTTCAAAAAATATATATTTTTTCATTTTTTTGTTATTTTTTTAGGCATTTTTTGCACCCTCCCTAGCACCCAAACTATTTAAGTTATCGGTCTAATTTTTTTCTTCGAGCTGGCCATAAAAAATTGGACTATGAACATGCAGTTCAACCCTTTACCTATTCTTTATGGCCTTTTTCTAGACTATAAATAGGATCAGACCCCTCAGCCTTTATTGAGTTAAATCACTTGCAGATTTATGCAAGACTGGCACAGGAAGAAAATAAGGGTTTTTGTTTTTTAAGAAAAAAGTAACAATATCTTACTTATAGTTGATCCGAAAAAGAGCTATAAAAGAGTATCGTTGTTAACGGCAAATCACTCAAAATTACGTGAACAGTCTCCTTTAAAATATTTTTATTAGCTCTTACCCTTGAAAATATCTACACAGTTTCCATTCTTGTGTTCAGGTAAGCAGGCACAGGAATGCTTATTACCCTCTCCTCCTAGGTAACCAACTGGGAAAAATTCCTGAGAAAAAAATAAAAAATTTTATTAGGATTATTTTCAAATAGGTCAAATAGGTCAATTCCTTTATCTGTGCAACCTAATCTTTAAACCTTTGGTATATCACTTAGATTTTTTGATTTAACAAAGATTTACAAGACTAGGTTGCACAGATGAAGGGATTAGAAAATTTGTGTTAGTGGCAAGAAATTCCTTTAATTAAAACACAATTGGAAATTTGATTGGTTGATATATTACCTGTGGATATAAGCTAGCAAGATCAGGAAGGTAGGTTGGTGGATATATTACCTGTGGATATAAGCTAGCAAGCTCAGGAAGGTAGGTTGGTTGATATATTACCTGTGGATATAAGCTAGCAAGATCAGGAAGGTAGGTTGGTTGATATATTACCTGTGGATATAAGCTAGCAAGATCAGGAAGGTAGGTTGGTGGATATATTACCTGCGGATATAAGCTAGCAAAATCAGGAAGGTAGGTTGGTTGATATATTACCTGTGGATATAATCTAGCAAGATCAGGAAGGTAGGTTGGTTGATATATTACCTGTGGATATAAGCTAGCAAGATCAGGAAGATAGGTTGGTAAATCTGTTCTACTCTGAATAATTTGTTGAACTGCCGCGGCAAACACAAGCTAAGAAAAATATAAATAATTTTAAGGTAAAATCTTAAATTAACGCCACAAGGGCGTACAAAGGGGGGCAAAGGGGCAGTGCCCCCCCCCCTTAATCTCTGAGCTATCACACTATGAAAATCTGAAACTGAAGAGTGAAGAACATAAAACATTAGTTTGCGTTTTTTTTCAGCTAGTTTTGTTTGAAGGAGAGATAAAGTAGTACTTGTTAGGTAATTGGACTGTATGTGTACTTTTGAATTTATGGTTCAAATTTCGCCCCCCCCCCCCCATCACTATATTTATTTAACGTAAAAATCATGAAGTCACAAAATGAGCGGCATCATTTGAGCAATTTCATCTCAAAAGACGATACAATTGTGTACAAAAACTCATTCGGTAAGTTCAAAATTTACTTTAGCACGGGTTCCCTCGACCAATTTTGCATACAAAACATCCCTTGCTAGCTCTTAATTTGTTTAGGAAAAATTGTTCACAGTTTAATTTCCTTAACTTCCCTGTACAGTAGTTGAATAGTAAATACGAACATTCAAAAATTGCAAAGTTGGTGGAAGACGACAAAAGTGATCACTTAATTCCTATATTATTTAAAAACACTCTGAAGTTAGCACTTATGAAAAGACTAGAGATCAAGCATTTATCTCTGATCTCCATTTTATGCGGACGGACTTATTTAATAGCTCTTTCATATCCCGTGTTGGTTGTTTCCTGAACAATCGAGAAAAGATCAAATATTAAAGTACCCTTATTAAATATTGAGATCAAGCGGTCCAAGGATACCTCTGACCTATTATTCTATTCACCTGATTGCATTGGTCCCTGATAACAACCAGAAAACTGAGAACTTGAACATAAGTTTTAAATCCACGGGTTAACGATACGATGGCAGAAACAGCTATAAAAATTTTATTTAAGAGGTTTAGAGTAAAGAGAAAGTAAACTTTTGATAATTTTTGAGAGTCAAAAACTTTTAACGATGGTAGAATCAAATCTTTTATTTAATTCACAATTACCTAGTCAAGAATACGTTGTGTGATAAAATAGTATTATTCACCGATATTTTCAGGGGGAGAAGGTGCCAACCCGTGATATGACCAAAACTGGATTCAGGGGAGAAGGTGCCAACCCGTAATATGACCAAAACTGGATTCAGGGGGAGAAGATGCCAACCCGTGATATGAACAAAACTGGATTCAGGGGGAGAAGATGCCAACCCGTGAATTGTGATATGACCAAAACTGGATTCAGGGGGAGAAGATGCCAACCCGTGATATGACCAAAACTGGATATCTGTCAGGTTTGAATCAAATACGGTTTAAAACTTTTGCCCCCATAATTTCAATCTTTTACTTACAAGTCTGAAATTTTGGATCAGACGAAGAAACCATCTCTTCCCGTCCCACTTTCAGGCAATCAGCTTTTCTAAATAGAAATATTTGAAATCCGAAGGTTTCAGTAAAATTGATTTATTTAGAAGTTCCAACCATATTCGAAATAGATAAATACTGACCTTGTAATATGAATTAGCTGTTCCCTGTAGATGATACTATTTTCTATCTGTATATCTGGCAGAACTATAGCTGTATTTGGAATACTGGTTGGCTGATCAGCACTCCTGAAATTTTTTTTTTTCTATCTGTATATCTGGCAGAACTATAGCTGTATTTGGAATACTGGTTGGGTGGTCAGCACTTCTGAAATATTATTTCATATCTGTATATCTGGCAGAACTTAGTTATATCAGGGATACTAGCTGGTTGGTCCGCACTCCTGAAATAGTATTTCTATCTATATATCTGGCAGAACTTAGTTATATCAGGGATACTAGCTGGCTTGTCCGTACTCCTAAAATTACTCAAATTAATATTTTCTATCTATATATCTGAACTATAGCTGTATCAGGAATACTAGATGGTCAGTACTCAAATTAATATTTTCTATCTATATATCTGAACTAAAGCTGTATTTGGAAAAATAGCTGGTCCGTACTCATAAATTAATATTATCTATCTATATATCTAGAAGAGCTAAAGCTGTATCAGGAAGCACTCTTGAAATAGTATTTACTATCTGTATATCTGGTAGCACTATAGCTATGGTCAGTACTCCTGAAATAGTATTTACTATCTGTATATCTGGTAAAACTATAGCTATGGTCAGTACTCCTGAAATAGTATTTACTATCTGTATATCTGGTAAAACTATAGCTGTGGTCAGTACTCCTGAAATAGTATTTACTATCTGTATATCTGGTAGCACTATAGCTGTGGTCCGTACTCCTGAAATAGTATTTACTATCTGTATATCTGGTAGCACTATAGCTGTGGTCCGTACTCCTGAAATAGTATTTCTATCTGTATATCTGGTAGCACTATAGCTGTGGTCAGTACTCCTGAAATAGTATTTACTATCTCTATATCTGGTAGAACTTTAGCTGTATCTGCAGATACTAGCTGGGTGGTCAATACCTGAAAGGATCTGTGGGAGTAAATAAAGAGAGGTACATTCCTTAATTAAACTAAGTTTCAGGTTCTTTAAAATAAACACTGTTAAGCGTATGTGAGCAATAGTTTTTTAGACGTTAAAACATGACAAGATGAATTCATAACTTTCTAGAATAAATTAATATAATTCTTTCAATTATTAAAATTCTATCCTATCAAAAAGCATTTGATAGCTATGATTCTAACAATCGATAGCTTTGATTCTAACAATTTTAAGGGTAAGATACGGTATAATATAGAGAAACATTGTATAAATTAATTAGTTTCTTATTTACTCAGAAATATGTTTTACAGAGTTAATTTCCTATGAATCAAATAGAGCTCCAAAAATGATGAGCTGCTTACCTTAAACTCTCCGGGAGATACAGCTGAACCTTGTTATCAAAGGTTGGATACCAGTAGGGCCTAGAAATAAAATACAATTTTTAAGAGAATAATTTGTACAATTTAAGCATTTATTAAAAAATATAACGTAACTAAACAAATTTAGTGTACTGCAGCACTGCAGTTTCTGGGAGGAATGTAAACAATTTAGTGTACTGCAGTACAGCAGTTTCTGGGAGGAATGTTAACAATTTAGTGTACTGCAGTACTGCAGTTTCTGGGGGGAATGAAAACAATTTAGTGTACTGCAGTACTGCAGTTTTTGGGAGGAATGTAAACAATTTAGTGTACTGCAGTCTGCAGTACTACAGTTTCTGGGAGGAATGTAAACAATTTAGTGTACGTACTGCAGTACTGAGTACTGCAGTTTCTGGGAGGAATGTAAACAATTTAGTGTGCTGCAGTACAGCAGTTTTTGGGAGGCATGTAAACAATTTAGTGTACTGCAATACTGCAGTTTTTGGGAGGAATGTAAACAATTTAGTGTACTGCAGTACTGCAGTTTCTGGGAGGAATGTTAAAGAAGCCAGTATTTTCCTGAGTTACTAAACAATGGGATTAAAAGGAACTATTGTCGTTATTTCTAGAGATATTTTTTTACAGGTAGGATCAGGTGTCTGATTCACAATGTTACCATTACAAGTTTGGTTTTGTAAGAAACCCTGAAAAAATGAAATAACAAAATATTTCCAGATTAAGGGTTAAAAGGTACTGTTGTGAATCAGACATAGTTCAAATTCACCTGTTTAGTCCTTGTAAAAGGGAGAGTATAAGAACTTGACGTCCATTTACAGAATCAACACAATCTATTGTTAGATAACCCTTCAGCCCAACAGGTCTAAAAATAAACATTCAAAGGATTTGAACAGTGTCAAGGGTCGGGACCAATAAGACATCCCCCCTAAAACCTTGTTAGAGGTAACTTAAGAAAAGAATTTAAACTCATTCTCAAATCTCAAGGGACTGAATCTAAGTAACAAATGCAAAATTAAGCTTTTATACAATAGTATAGTGTTGGACCAATGTGACATTCCTGCCTTTCCCCTAAACACCTTGTTAGGGATAACTTATGAAAAAAAATGTAAACCCGTTAATCAATGTAACAATTGCATAATTCATAAAAAAAATATAAAGAATTTGGTGGCATAACAGTTCCGTTCAGATATCTAAATTTTTGCTGGCTTGAATAGATTTTATGAATGAATAATAAAATCTTAAAATAAAATAGATTTAGTTAAAGAAAACAAAATACCTAATACTGTTGGTATTAGGATCACCATATCCATTATCCCCGGTCTAGAAAATAAGATTAGTTAAAGGAACTGTAAACGTAATTTTTAGTGACCCTCCTTGCAAAGATAGCAACGGTACCCTTGAAAGCTTTGTATGATTAAGTATGAATTAGATATGAATAATTGGGTTTATTTCACATGTTTAATTTCATTTGCGGTTTCTCTGCAAAAGTGACAATTGCGCATTTCTTGTTTTTTAAGAGGAAACCCCCAGAAATAAACACTATACGATCAAGAAAGACGACGGTATACCACATTTCTGATCAGATTAGGGTTGCAAGGGTACAGTGTTAGATCGAGCATTGTCATCATATAGAGGTCACTTGAAATTACACGTATAGTCCCTTTCAGAAAAACAAGTACGGTTGGCAATTCAAATGGAACGTTTTCATTCATTTTTCATGTTTAAAATTAATTCAAAAGTGAAGCAAAACATTACTAAAAAACTAAATAAATAAGAGCAGTTCAATACTTTTCAGCATAACTCTCGTGTCAGATGAATCTCTCTGTCTAAATAAATAAACTTGTGTACCTGATAAACTACTCCGGCATAGAGAGAATGGCCTAGAAACCCAAGAAAAAGTAAAACTATCACTCCAGCCATTGTTTTCTTACTGATGGCTTGTGATTAAATATTAAAGAAGTAAACAATACTGTTTGCAGTACGCTTGTACTATTTGTACTTGCAGTACGGAAACTAGCAAAAGGAATTTGTAATTTCACACTTCACAAATTATCAAATATCCGTTTTTTAGCTAAAAATAAAAATGCCCTTTTTATAATGCAATACTAATAGTTCTTCTAATTTCTATCTAAAATTGGAGTTTACAGATAGAAAGTAGGAAATCTCCAGTTCTCCTACTTTCTATCTGTAAATTACAATTCTCCTACTTTCTATCTGTAAACTCCAGTTCTACCACTCTCTATCTGTAAACTCCAGTTCTCCTACTTTCTATCTGCAAACTTTAGTTCTCCTACTTTCTATTTGTAAACTCCAGTTCTCCCACTTTCTATATGTAAACTCTAGTTATCCCACTTTCTATCTGTAAACTCCAGTTCTCCTACTTTCTATCTGTAAACTTTAGTTCTCCTACTTTCTCTCTGTAAATTCCAGTTTTCTCACTTTCTATCTGTAAACTCCAGTTTTCCCACTTTCCATCTGTAAACTCCGGTTCTCCTACTTTCTATCTGTAAACTCCAGTTCTCAACTTTGTAGACACCAGATCTCCTACTTTCTATCTGTAAACTCCAGTTTTCCTACTTTCTATCTGTAAACTCCAGTTCTCCCACTTTCTATCTGTAAACTCCGGTTCTCATACTTTCTATCTGTAAACTCCAGTTCTCAACTTTCTATCTGTAGACACCAGATCTCCTACTTTCTATCTGTAAACTCCAGTTCTCCCACTTTCTATCTGTAAACTCCAGTTTTCTCACTTTCTATCTGTAAACTCCAGTTTTCTCACTTTCTATCTGTATACTTTAGTTCTCCTACTTTCTATCTGTAAACTCTAGTTCTCACATTTTATATGTATAATTTTACAGGATAAATAAGATGAGAAAACAATTTTTACGGGTATTTCAAGTCACTTATTCAATTATATTTTCGTGGTGTCTTTTTTTCCCTTGATGTTTTATTTCATTTCATAAATTTCCTGGGGGGGGGCGGCCCTCCCCCTCCATGAGCTTAGGGTGGTGCCCGTGGGCCCAGGTCCTCCACCAATGCCTCTTTTTAGGATGGATTTATGACTGATGAAACAGTACTTCCGTAATCGTGCGATAAGTCTAAAACGTAGGATAAACCTAGGATTACTTAATATGTGGGATAAACCTAGGATTACTTAATATGTAGGATAAACCTAGGATTACTTAATATGTAGAATAAACTCAAGATTACTTAATATGTAGGATAAACCTAGGATTACTTAATCGTAGGATAAACCTAGGATTACTTAATATGTAGGATAAACCTGGGATTACTTAATATGTAGGATAAACCTAGGATTACTTACTATGTAGGATAAACCTAGGATTACTTAATATGTAGGATAAACCTAGGATTACTTAATATGTAGGATAAACCTAGGATTACTTACTATGTAGGATAAACCTAGGATTACTTAATATGTAGGATAAACCTAGGATTACTTAATATGTAGGATAAAACCTAGGATTACTTAATATGTAGGATAAACCTATAATTACTTAATCCTAGGTTTATCCTAGGATTCAGATACTCGTCTGATGAAGGGCCTTGAGTTTTTGCCATAAACTCAAAATTTCCACTCTCTTATCCTTTCAACTTGATAATGTAGACATCTGATATTTTTATATTATGTAACATACATTACTCCAATAGTTCATTTAAGTCTGTATCAATCCAGATACAACCCACTCTCGAATTCTATATTCTCCAATAATACTTAAATCTTTTTCAATCCAGATAAGACACTCTCTGTATTTTTTTAGTATGTATCGTTCAGATACAACTCGCTCTTGAACTTAATGTCTGACCAATAATGCTTTAGTCTGTATCAATTCAGATACAACACTCTCTGTATTCTTTTGTATGTATCGTTCAGATACAACTAGCTCTCGAACTTAATATCTGACCAATAATGCTTTAGTCTGTATGAATTCAGATACAACACTCTTTGTATTCTTTAGTATGTATCGTTCAGATACAACTCGCTCTCTAACTTAATATCCGACCAATAATACTTCAGTCTGTATCAATCCAGATATGACACTCTTTGTATTCTTTAGTATGTATCGTTCAGATACAGTTCGCTCTCTAACTCAATATCCGACCAATAATACTTCAGTCTGTATCAATCCAGATATGACACTCTTTGTATTCTTTAGTATGTATCGTTCAGATACAGTTCGCTCTCTAACTCAATATCCGACCAATAATACTTCAGTCTATATCAATCCAGATATAACACTCTCTGTATTCTTTAGTATGTATCGTTCAGATACAACTCGCTCACGAACTTAATGTCTGACCAATAATACTTTAGTCTGTATCAATTCAGATACAACACTTTCTGTATCGTTCAGATACAACACGCTCTCGAACTGGATGCTCTCTACACGAGAAATAATACGTGTCTAAACGTAATAAAGCAAAGATTCATATCCAGCTGATCTATATTTTGGGTTTTATAGTACATGTTAATAATAGAAACTAAATTGTAGTTAAATCAATAAACGTAGTTAAATTATGATGAACGCAGTTAAATTAATGAACGTAGTTAAATTAATGAATATAGTTAAATTAATGAACGTAGTTAAATTAATGAACGTAGTTAAATTAATAAACGTAGTTAAATTAAGGAACATAGTTAAATAAATAAAGGTAGTTAGGGTACAGATAAATATATATATATATATATTCACTTTGGGTATGTTCAGGTTTACAAAATATCGGGTTTATTACTATATTTATTACACTTATATTATCAGACTGTTGACATAAAACGTCACACCTAGCGCAGGACTTTATTTAGTAAATTTTAACATCAATATAGAATAGAGTTAAAACTGCAACAAAAAAATACAATTAATTACATAATAATGATAAAACAGACTTAATGTTATATTTGAAAGGATACCCACAAAGGCGGGTAACAATACTCTAGTAGTCTTCAAGTCACACACTAATAATAGAACAAAGTAGTTGAACATTTATATTAAAGAGAAACAAAATGAGGAATAAATAACTAAAGTCAAAAGACACAGATTTGGCACTCAGTGATGGGTTACTCCTTTGGCCGGATACTCCTTGGCTGGATACTCCTTTGGCTAGATACCTCCTTTGGCTAGATACTCCTTGGCTAGATACCTTCAACATGGTATCTCCTCAGGGCTGCGTATCTCCTCAGGCAACATATCTCCTCAGGCCAATTATCCCCTCAGGCAACATATCTCTTCTGGCACCATCCTTGTTCTGGTAACAAATCTTCTTCAGCATGTTGTTTTCCCACAGCTCCAATCCGTCCAAGCATTTTCTATTCTTTTGGACTGACTGCTTCTTGCCACTGTGGGGAGTTGGCGAATGTCTTCATCCTCTCCTTGTGAGAGCTGGCGCACAACTGGCTTCTTTCTCTTTCCCTCTTTGTGTTCTGAACCCAGATCCCGCCAATTCTTAATTCTGGCTGGTCAACCCCTGTAGGGGGCAACACTAGATAAGGCGGCTGGAGCAGGGAGAGGGGGGGCCAGGTTTGGGTTGATTTGTCCTGAAGAATTTTCCATGCTCTATACCTATCCTCAGCAGGGAGGGGGGTATGGTTACATTAAAGACATAGAGGTATTTGTTTGGATTTCTCAGAAAGAATTTTGTATAAAAAAAAAAAAAATAATTGAATATGAAGAGGTTTGCTTTAACTGCATTGATACAATTACTGAAAATGAAGTAATGGAGATGTTATTTTATTCCTAATAAAGTGACATTTTCTTTAAAGCAATTCAAAATAGGAAAGATTTTAAATCACATCAATAAACATATTTACATTAGCCGAAAAAGTCATAAAAACAAATGTGAATGAGTGTTTACATAATTATAGAAATATTGTTTGTTAGATCGTTAAAAAATAAAAGGAAAACTAAAAAGAACGAACAAATATAAATAACGGAAATTTTTATGGTTTCGAGTGTCCACATTTGCGTTTTCTGAAAATAAATTTAACCCCTTCCATTTATTATATAAAAGTACAACTTTAATTAACAACAACATAGGGCTGGGCACGTACCAACTTTTTCTAGCAGTTTTGTTAACGGCAAGTTCCAACCGTTATAATATAAAAATTTCAGGTAGTCGTTAATTTCAAAGGTAAGAATAGAACGTTCGTTTCGTTAACGACATTAACCATTTTTTTAATTTACTCTGAGTTAACGATCTCAATTTTATTAATGACTTTACAGGAAAATTTTCAACTATCGTTAACAGCTCCAGTCCTTAGCGGTCTAATCAACGAGGTTATAGTGTATGAGTGATTATGTACGCTAATCCTTTTCTAGATTTATAGGCCATAAACTATACCGACAGCGTACTGCATATTTGTTTATTATAAGTCAATTCTGGCCTAACCTAATCCGTTCTAACCTAATCCGTGCCGTTTTTCTTTTTCAACTTTTAATTTTTTTTAAAATGGCTAATCCGGTTTGTTAACGGTTTAGAAATAACGGCTTTTGCTGTTCGTTAAACCTCTTTTCTGTTAATTTTTGAAAACCTGCGTTCCGTTAACGGAACGTTGTTCTGCCCTACGTACACACCGTCAAAAGTGATGACAGCTATAAGTTAACAAATATTTAGGTTATCTACCGTTAATGCCGTTAAAAAGATCGAGATCTTTAACGAAAGGCAACTTGATTAACGAACAGAAAAACCATAGAGAAAGGAAACGAAGAGGTAAAGCTTACCTCAGATGTACACAACCGACCTCCCTATTAATTAATTAATAGAATGGTCTATCAATGTAATCCGAATATTTCTAAATTAAGGATCTGAACATAGATTAATAAGAACGCAGATAAATCATTAGATGTCGTCTTTGTGAGATTTATAGGTTTTTCGCTCACAATAACCCTGAGGGTGAGGCCGAAAGGAGTTACGCGCATGCGGCGTAGAATAGGCTCTCTCTCTGTCTTGTATTTCAACGCAGCATGCGCGTAATTCCTTTTGGCTTCTGCCTCAGGGTTATTGTGAACGAAAAACCCCTAAATCTTGTAAATACGACATCTAGTGTTCTATCTGTGTTGTTATTAATCTATGGATCTGAATATTAATATCCTGACTCATCTCTCTGAAAAGTGTTTGGTCAGCAAAAACCTGGATAGTGGATACACGACCTAAAGCTGACCAGCTTTCATTGGAGGGGGGGGGGGAAGGGACTTTCTTTTTTTTTAATTAAAAAGTCTTTTGTATATTTAGTTGTTTTATGTTTTTTCTTATATTTCATAGTTTTTTTTGTTATAATTCCTCTCCCCCCTTCGGAGGGGGGGGGGGGGGAAGCCCATCCAGGAATAAATGATGATGGGTCAGCATAAAGGATCCAGGTTTAGTCGTCTCCAGTAGACCACTCCGGTTATATCTACATAGTTCAGGTAAAAGATACAGGCAGATTTATAGTACATCATTTAAAATTTTAGCTTGGAAACTCAGCTTTTCCCCAAGTTTTCCCTTTTGAACCAGACTAAGAACTTTCCGAAGTTCTACCAAGTTCCCCAATCAAAATTTGAGGCAAATCTGTCCAGGGGTTAAAGCGTTATGCTCAGACTTCCAAACAAATATGCAGAGATTACTACCTTACATACATACTAGCTTGGGAACCCAGCGTTGACCAGGGTATTCATAGTTCCTCCCGCCGTTCACCCGCACTTGGTCGATTTTTACCAGGAAAATAAATTTTGTCTACAAAAGTCGACCCACTCAACTTAGAATCTCAATCCAAGCTAAGTGGTTCTTCCGATTTCCATAATCAGAATTTTAGGCAAATCAGTCAAGGGGTTACTGAGTTATGATCAGACAAACACAGAGAGATTAAAACTTTACACATATATAAATATATATAGATATAGGTACAGAAGGATTCATTCATCTTTGGAAAAGGAAGACGAATGTTAGACTCAAATTTATGATTTATATACCCATGTTTTGGAGGGTTTTCTGATCAATTATGATTTATATACCCATTATTTGGAGGGTTTTCTGATCAATTATGATTTATATACCCATTATTTGGAGGGTTTTCTGATCAATTTTGATTTATATACCCATGTTTTGGAGGGTTTTCTGATCAATTATGATTTATATACCCATTATTTGGAGGGTTGTCTGATCAATTATGATTTATATACCCATTATTTAGAGGGTTGCCTGATCTATTATGATTAAAATACCCATTATTTGGAGGGTTGTCTTATCAATTATGATTTATATACTCATGATTTTGAAGATTGTCTGATCAATTATGATTTATATACCCATGATTTGGAGGGTTGTCTGATCAATTATGATTTAGATACCCATGATTTGGAGGGTTGTCTGATCAATTATGATTTATATACCCATTATTTGGAGGGTTGTCTACAAAAGAGACTTGTGTGTATTTCTTGAAATAACAGCTTTAGTCCCTTTAAGAAATGATATATTTAGATATTTCTGCAGTATGGGAAAGGGAGAAGGAAAGGGAAAGGCTGCTGCCCACTTTGACGAGGGAACCCTGGAGGTGTACAAGGAGTGCTTCAGGCTCATGGACATCGACAAGGACGGGGTCATCAACAAGACAGATCTCAGGTACCACGAAATACTGACAAAGGAATTGAGTCTTTGCAACAAACTCTAATTTCCTAATCCCTATATCTGTGCAACCCAATGTCTTAGGCCTTAGGTATTTCAAACGATGAATTCTATTTAGATAAATAATCTAAGTTTGAAATATCAAAGGTTTTCACCATCAGATTGAAGAGATAAAGGAATTAGAAAATCAGAGATTGTGTCAAAGACTCAATTCATTTTTAAAAGTGTTAAATTTTTACATTCATTTAATACATTCATTTAATTTTGATCGAACAGTTTTTCACAATCTTAAAGGCTACATATGTAGCTTCATTTCTGAAAGTTGCAATTCAGGAAAGGTTAATGTTTTATTTCGTTAACCCTAACAGGTTGGGGGGTGGGGCGTTTGGCACCCCCTCTGTAGTTTTTTTGTCCTAGCACTCTCATTTTTAACACTATCACCGTGAAATTTTGTGTGACTTTTAATGAATAGTAATTTAAAGGATGTTTTGAAAACAATATTTTTTTTTTAATTTATAGGGTAGGGTACAGTGCGGAAAAAAGTCCGGTCTGTGAAAAAAAAAATCTAAAACGTACCCCCAGGCTATACATAGGTTCAGACCCCCCAGCGTGTATAGGGTTTAGACATCATATTTGCATTCTGTTTTTTTATCAAGTGTTTGAAAGTTGACAAATTCACTATTTACCCGAAAAAAAAAAGTTTTTAAAAGCTATAGTTTGAAACAATTTTGAATTTTTAAAATATTATCCAACAAAGAAATCTACTTTTTGGCTAGGGCTGCCTTCGACAACGTGGGGCGGTTGGTGATGGACGACGAGTTGAACCAGATGTTGAGTGAGGTGGGAGGACCCTGCAACTATGATAACATGATCAAGGTAAAGGTTGAAAAAGTGGAATATTTGTCGTCTTCGTCAGATAGTGTATATTAAATTTTCGCGCGCCCTTTTGCCTATAAATATTTTTAGCTGCTGTTGCCCTGAAAGTCGGCCAACTCAAATCATTCTCAATTGTGGACAAATTTTCCTCTTTCAATTGGCTCATTTTCAAAAAAAATTGTTTTTTTAGGAGTTTTTTATTTAATTTGGATGTTCAATAAACTTTCCCTGGGGTTATGTGAGGTCCCACACAAAATTTGGGCCCAATCGGTTTAGCCGTTTTGACGTTTATTGGATACAAACAGACAGACAAACAAGAAAAGTATATATATAGATAAATCATATATCTTTGCAACTTATTGCCATAGACCTTTGATATTTCAAATTACAAATTCTGTTAGATCAAATAATCTGAGTTTGAAATATCAAAGGTTTACACCATCAGGTTTCAATAGGAATTAGAAAATCTAAATTGCAAATAAATAAATTTTTACTCGACATGCAATGATAGTTAAATAGTTTCCAAAACCCTAACTTCTGACGATCTTAAAATTTAGATGTTTGAGGCCAAGATGGCTGGCGGTGTAAACGATCCTGACGATCTTATTGTTTCAGCATTCAAGGCATTTGATGAAGAAGGTGACAACATATTATGTTTTTATTGTATTTATCTGTCAATAAAGAGATTTAACCCCCCCCCCTAGTAAAAAACAAAACAAAACAAAACAAAAATTCAAAAATATATCAAATACAAAATACTAAACATATAATTGTCAAGGTTTTATTTTTTTCAAATATTGTTTTTTTAAACTGTTTCAATGATTTAGTAATTGTAGGGATATGGAGTTAAAAAAGCATGGGATTAGGATTTCAGCCGTTTTTTCAAACATTATCAGAAACAAATGTTGTCTGAAATTTGGTCTAATAGGTTGCCAAACCAAATGTCAAATTTGGTCTAATAGGTTGCCAAACCAAATGTCAAATACGACTTTCAAGTCCTCATTCAAATCATTTATATTCCGGTTTATTTAGAACATGACTGTATCTATAGCATTCTATTTAAATATAAAGGGACTTGATTTTAAGTGACTCTTAGTTCATTCAGAGATGAAAATGTCCGATTCACAAAGGTACCCTTGAAACCTTTATCTGGTTTGGTCGTTTTTTAAAGTTTAAAAGTATTTAACTCTGATAATTCCTATATGTTTTCCTGAAGTAGAAATTTAAAACATTCATATCTTATTCATACTTGATAAGACAACTTGCTTTTAAGGGTACCGTTGTGAATTGGGAATTGTCATCTTTCATAAGAGGGTCACTTGTAAGTGCGCGTACAGTCCCTTTAATTAGTTTGTTTTTAATTGTTTAGTGGAGGAGAAGATCAAAGGACAGATGGTGAAACGACATATTCTTGATTGTGAACATTTTAAACATATTCTAACAACGTTCGGGGATCCCCTGAACGTGGATGATATGGACGATATCTTCGATGAGTTTGATTTTGATGACAATGGTGATATTCTGACCAAGGTGGGTTCACTTTTTTCTTACATTTTTTATATTAAAGACTGCCCTGAGCTGAGAGAATTTAACTGAGGCGCGTACACTTTAAATGTGCGATAAATACGTAATACGATGGTCTTAATCATGTAATATAGATGACATCGTAAGACATTTAACTACATCAATTCCTGTTAACTTTGTGACATACGATATTAAATAAAGTATGTTCTATAGAGTATCTCCGTACTGTTTGCTGCGTAAGAGTAAACCTTAAGCCCTGTTTTTATAATCAGGCGGCTTTAATTTGGGATCGATTTATAGCTTGTCGTATAGCTAGGTTTGTGTCTTTGTGTGGCATTTATAGCACTGAAACCATGTGTTGATATAGCCAGGTCGGATTGCCCTCATCATTTAGGATTGTCATTTAGCTTGTGCTTGTGTCCTTGTGTGACATTTAGAACATTGAATCGTCCCCATGATTTGGTATTGATATTGATAGCTTATTGATAGCTAGGCTTGTGTCCATGTGTGGCATTTAGAGCATCTGATAAGTAACTTGGTTTAATAGCTACGCTTGTGTTCTTGTGTGGCATTTAGAGCCGGGGATTCAGTCTTGGTTGAACACTGTGTTAGTAGCTGGATTTTGACAGCTAAGCTTGTGTCCCGGTGTGGCATTTAGAGCCTGGGATTTAGTTCTGTTTGAGTTTGATCACGGACGGATTGTACCTGGATAGATACTTTTTGAGAACTTGTTATGGAGTAGGGGTTTACTACACACTGTACTCCCAATACGAGGACTATTTTATATAATGTATCCCTCTGTAAAGTTCTAAAATACTCCCTGGTTCCTGAGTAGTCTCCTGAAGACATTAATTTTATCTTTATTCTCCCCCATCCCTTCTCCCCTAATTTAGTCTTATACTGATCCCCCCCCCCTGCTTCATTGGAGTTGCGGGAAGAGTTGTCAAACACTTGTATGATGAATATTTAACGTTGATTGTCTAACATGTATAATGTAGTTTAGAGAAAGAATAGTGAGGTGAGGGCAATTGTATGTGAAAGAGAAATAGTAATAAGGTTAAATTTGAAAACAAATGGCGCGAAGCGGCAAGAAAACTACTGTTCAGGGGAAAAACAAACGAGCTCATTGTCAACCTACCACACATGATTGTAACCTTTGCCCGAAAATTCCAGGGGAGGCAGGGTGCTGTATATAGTTTCTGATTCTAGGGGGAGGCAGGGTGCTGTATATAGTTTCTGATTTGTTTCAAAGATGCTAAAAGAAAATCTTAAAAGTGTTCTTTTTACAGCTGTGGAGCACTTTTTGTTGGATTCTCACTGTTGCATAGCAAAATTTTTTTACTTCGACTGCTCATTAATTTTCGCTGGGGGTAATGGGAGAAACTAGGAAAAATTTGAGCCAAATCGGCCCAGCCGTACTTTGATGTTTATTGGATACAAACAAGTATACATACCCTTTTCTCTTTTTCATGCGTCATAAACTCTAGCTTTAACAGAACTAGATATGAAGACGCACTTGCCACTTATGTGGACGCACATTAAAGACACCCATTTTAACGCTCTTTTTATATAAAGTGCTTTTAAGCGCGCACTAAAGTGTGATGTACATCGAGAAATAGTTTTACTGCTCACTTAATAAATCACTTGTTAATTGTTATAGGTCTGCTTACTCTGCACAATTGTAGTATTAGACTATTCAAAGTCTAAAAGTCGTCTTCCTATTCCAGAATTTCCTATTCCAGTGTACATATAGCTATATATGTACATAAAACATGACACCTTTATAAAAATACTAACTTAGGATTTTTAAACCATGCTAAGAAGTAAGAATATTCCTGTGGGTCTTCCAGGTTCCCCAAATAAAATTTGATGCAAATCGGTCTAAGGGTTAACGAGTCTGTTTGTTTGTTTGTCCGATCATAACTCAGGAACCCTTTAACTGTTTTGCATTTTGACCAAGAGGAACTCATTAGAACCAGCGGAATGTTCTTAACTTGGTTTAAAATGTTTAAGTTGACCGGGTTAAATAATTTAGAGAAAGTAATATTTTGTTAAGTCTGTTGTTGATCTGTTTGTTGCTGGAGCTATGGATGAGAAGAAGGAGGAGGAAGAGGAGAAGAAGGAAGGTGAATCTGCTGAACAAGGAGAAGGTGGTGAAGGAGATGATGGCGGTCAGAAGAAGAAGAAGAAGAAGAAGAAGGCTGCAAAGTAAACAATGGAATGTTAATTTAAATTTTGTTCGAGGAAATAATAAATATATTTGTTAATTCAAATTAATTTCTGTAATAAGAGCCTCATTATGTAGACGAGTTTAATTCATCAAACGAAACCTAAAAGCTTTTAAAAATTTTATTTTTATTTTCATCTTTTTCGGGTTTGAGAATTTATAAATGAACACCGAATCAATTTCAAGCATTCGATTTGTCTGTCTGGAAAACTAACATTTTACATAAACTAACATTATACATAAAATTCAACTTTTAACTTTGAAGACAATATGTTCATTGCTTAATTATATATCATTGAACCGTCATAAACACAGCATTTTTAATGAACAATAATATCTGGAAACAAATTATTTATTTTAATAAATTTGTTAAATAGCAAAATTAAACATGAGGCAGATATTGTTAAATAATTTTTGAATGAAGGTGCAACTTGCCAGCATGCATGTATTAAACAACTTTCGTTGTTTTTTAAAAATTTCAAAAAAGTGTCCTATTCGGATCATTTGTTTGAAGGGACTTTCGGCGTAATTCCATGTGACCCTGTATTCTAAAACAGTCCTTTTTATCTTTTGTTTGAGAACATTTTATGACATATTCTGTTTTTCTAGCCAAGAATTTTCAACTGCAGTTCTTCTATTGAAGTCACCAGCAGATTTATGCAGCAGAGACTAGGGGAAAAATACGAATCAGAGAAAGGTTTTAATGGAACCATTGCATGTAACTCTATAAATGTCCGGGTCACGTGAAATGACGTGAGTAGTACCCCTTTAATATGGATTTAAGAATATGGTGAATAAGAAAATAACAAGAATACAATGCAATAAAAAGATTTTTTTAAAAGAAACAAGAAAACTCAAATGCTCTCGAATGCATTTTAATAAACAATTTGCACCCTAGCGCCCCCCCCCCAGTTACGACCCTGAGAACCCTGACTTCTAGAATTGGACCGAAAAATCAAAATAACCTATTTATTTCTGCTGAGTTAGATATCTGTCGAGCAAGGCCAATAAGCCTAGTCTACGATGTTGCCTCTAGAAATCCGGTCCGGTCCGGTCTATAGGCACCTGTGTGAGAAGGCGGTCAGGGCCATGAAACCTAGGCTAGTGTGTTGGAGAAGGGGCAGGGCATAGAAAATATTGCTGTTGTAACTTGTAGGTCTGGTTAGAAACTTAGAAAGTCAAACACTGTTGCTTTTATAGGCAATTTAGAATGCATGCTGGGTCAAAAACCTTAGCTTAGGCTCGCGCGCACGGTTTTCTTACGGCGGACAGGGTTAGTGCGCTCAACGGGACTCTAGCTGCACTAGATTAAGAATGTTTCCAATCAAAGGTATCTTAATTAAAAAAACAGTATTTCAAACGACATTTGAATTTACAGTAAACAAAACTGTTAATACTCTTAAACACAAATCTATCAGAATTTTACCAATTACTCCTTGTAACTGAAGCTAGAAACAATCACATAACTGATTTAAATGTTTATGTCCAAGGCTACAAAAAAGTATGAATGAGTTTGTAATGTAAAACTAAAACTCAAGGTGTTGACACAACACTTTAAAATCGTCCCGGACTCGAAAATTGATGCATAATTTTTATAGATATCTGATGGATCTTTGAGCTTAGGACCTCAGAGTAAACTTGGTAAACTAGGGGTTCTGATTAATTGTCAAGAGAGTCCTTACTTTAGAACCTATTTTTACCAATATAAATGTAAATTTGTCAAATTTTCTATTACTAGCCTTATAGGGCGCTTCGCGCCCATCTTCTAAATTAATTGTGAACATGTTCTCTTTGTGTACATCGTAAAACTAAACAAAAATAATTCGCGGATTTTCACAAAAATTTCGTGGATTTTCGACATTTTCAAAAATTTAATGAAGATCGAATTTTGATGGGGACAAATATTTGAAATTTTGATCATTTATAAACATTCCCTGTGGTCACGTGATGTCCCACAAAAAATTTGGGCCCGATCGGTTCAGCCGTTTTGACGTTTATTGGATACAAACAAACAAACAGACAAACAGACAAACAGACAGACAAGCCAAACTTATATATAGATTTCTTTTTTGTTGGTCTGTGTATTTTAGATATTTATGTATGGAGGATCTTTTACGATATTTTTGTCAGATTTTGAATGAGATCAAAATATAATTTAAAATATTTCGATACAGACTAAAGGTTAGTCTTACTTGCAGGGAGAAAGCGATTAAAAAAATATGGAGTTCAAAGTCTTTTGTGGATTAAACAATGTCACAAAGTATAAAAACATAATTGGAGGAATACGTGAACTTTTTTACATGGGTTAGATGGGTCGTCTTTATTCAAATAGGTTGACAATTTTTTTACATTGTAATGTAACCTTGAATTTTAATCATTAAAATGATTTTAAGCGTAATTTCAAGTGACCCTCTATACACTTATTATCTATATATATCTGATTATCATTTTGGAAAATATTGGGGGTTTTCTAAGGCTATAAGTATTCAATTCTTAAAATTCCGGAGTGACCGGCAAAGTATGTTGGTTGAACTGAATATGCAGTATTGTATAGAGATTTTTTTAGGACCCTTTTGTGACATATAAAACGTTTTAATATTGTATAATTACTGGGTTTGAGTGCAAAGTCGACGTTCAAAATCATCCATTTGGGTGGTTACGTCTTGAGAAATTAAATTACGACGACAAGAAATGTAAAAAAAATTCTAAAGTAAACCAATTAGTTATTTAGGATCAGGTTTAGAAAAAAAATTAACTATGATCATCGAAAATGAGTAATTTTATCCAGTTATTGGTTTTTGAAATGTCTTATTATTTCAAACATTTTCTGTAAATTTTTTTTATTAAAAATACGACATTTAAAGAATTTAAAGAAATCTGCGAAAAAATTCAAAATAATGATGAAAAAGAAATAATAGATTCTAACAAAGACTTATTGAGAAAATTACAATTGAGAAATATTTATAATAATAATATCGAACTAATATCGAACTAATATTGAACTAGTTTCGAACTAATATTGAACTAATATCGAACTAATATTGAACTAATATTGAACTAATATCGAACTAATATCGAACTAATATCGAACTAATATTGAACTAATATCGAACTAATATCGAACTAATATCGATCTTACATCGAACTAATATCGAACTATATACCTAGCGTTATATTCATAATTTTAGAGGTATACCTAGCGTTATATTCATAATTTGAGAGGTATACCTAGCATTCTATTCATATTTGAGTGGTATACCTAGCATTCTATTAATAAATTGAGAGGTATATCTAGCATTCTATTCATGATTTCGAACAAAATCTTCATATTTTCTAAATGCTTTTGGTACTTTTATAATCAGGAACAAAGGAACTGAGTTTTTGCCACAATGCCTTAGAATCTTACCTCTAGCTATAGCTTCATAACACAATGTCTTAGATCTATGATATTTAAGACTTTATTTCTGTTGGATGAAATAATCTTCGTTTAAAGTATCAATTAGGTTCACACCATTTGGTTGCAAAGATATAGGGATTAGAAAATTTTATTTTGGGGCAATCAACCCCAATCTGTGTTAACTGTGTATCTGACTTACAGGGTGAACTCTATGTATTGTATCTCTAGTGTTGTGTGATTGTTGCAGCATATCGAAGCACAATTCATCAGTTTAAAGGGTGAACTCTATGCATTGTATCTCTATTGTTGCAGCATATCGAAGCACAATTCCTCAGTTTACAGTACGTACTCTATGCATGGTATCTCTATTGTTGTGTACTTGTTGCAGCATATCGAAGCACTATACCGCAGTTTAGAGTGTGTGCTCTATGTATTGTATCTCTATTGTTGTGTGCTTGTTGCAGCTTTCGGAGCACAATACCGCAGTTTAGACTGTGTGCTCTATGTATTGTATCTCTATTGTTGTGTGCTTGTTGCAGCATATCGGAGCACTAACCTGCAGGGCATTGTAGTCAGCGCTAGAATCATTTTTCAACCTATTCTTACAATTTCTTTGTATCGCTCTCCTCTGATTTGAATCTGTAGATATCTTCAGCCTGCATATTCAACTTAAAAAATAAAGGGATGGTCACAGAGATGGGCCATAACCCGCCCCCCCCCCCCGGCCCTAAATTCCTGAAAACCCTAAATTCGGGAAAGGAATTACGTCTTTGTCCAAATCTCAACCAGGTTTAACTCCCCGGTTCTAAAGGAAACACAGTCCAACTGAAATTGCTCAACTCGTATAATCGAGTACCAAAGCTTTCTTTCAAGCTTTCTTAAACGCATGACATCACATTTATGGAAATGGCGAAGTTGGAATGGGTTAATCACATTACAAATTGGCGTAGTTACTATGTGAACGAATGACAACGTATATATTACATTGTTTTGATACAATTATGTTTGTTGGATGCTGTTATTCTTTTGTATGTACTATGAGAAAAAAACTTTTCTAAAAAAATAAAACTTCTATTTTTCTGTGATGAACGGAGAAAAAATGCAATTCATAGTACAGGGGAAATTAGTTCCAGAACTAGCAATTGGCCCATTTATAATTTTTGTGTTCAGTGATTTATTTTGTAAGTTATGAAAGTTAGTTTTGTTTTGAATTGCGGATTATACTCAAAAACGGGAAAGTGGGTTTCGTCTCGAAAATACTACAATGTTTCAAATTCAGAATATGTTCAAAAATGAAAAACCTGACATTGTCTTGAAACGCGGTTAAGAGAATTGAAATAAAAGAACTCCTTTTATAATTTTGATTTTAAAAAGTTTTAAATTGTTTAATTGTTGTCCTTGTCATGTTTAATAAAATATTGTTAATAGTTTTTATTACTCTGGATATGGGCCTGGATCCAAAAAACCCAGTCTTTCAATTTCTAATACTCAGTGTCAGTATCTTTTGGAAATTTTTTTGTAAAAAACTCTGTATTGTCTGTGAACCTGTATAATTTAAGAAACTCTGATGAATATTTTATCCCAAGAGTTGATAATGAATCTTTACGTCGATTTCCTTTCTTTGATTTGCCTAAATGTTGGAACAGTTTAGCTCTAAATAATCCTGAAATTTCAAGTATTACTAATAAAATTTCTTTTAAATCTACGATTAAAAATCATTTGCTGTCAAAGAGTGACAATTTTATTTGCAACAAACTATTTTGCTGGTCATGCTCTAGTTAATCGTCATTTTTTATACTGCATACAAATAATTTTTCTTTCTATGACAATGGATTTTTAAGTCAAGCAATTTGCATTTTTTAAAATCCTTCTTATAAAAATCAGTGCTCTGGCATTGCTTTTTTTGGAAAAGGTATTGTTAATGGGTGGAACTTAAACTTTTGCTAATTTTTTTTGCAACGCAAAAAAATTAGGAATGCAATAGTTCCTGGCGCCTCTGTTTCTGTTTTCTGCCTATTGTCTCAAATCAAGAACCAAATTTATAACATGTTAATTGAGCAAATCTGACCCTGTTCCTCCGTCTTCTCCAAACCCAGTCCCACGACGTATCACATCAATTCAGTTCTAATTGATACCACGGTAAACTGCCAGGAGACCAACCTGAAAACAGCTCTGCTATGGCTGCTCTCCTTCCGTTGATAATTAATAAACTAATAAATATGTAATTTTTATGCAAAAACTGTCATTTTCAACGGAAAAATAAATTATTAGATTAGATTAGATTAGTGTTAGAAATGGGCCAAGTGCTAGTTTTGGAACTAATGTCCCCTGTAGTATATGATTGAATATGTAACCGTCTGGGGAAACAAAATATCATTATCTCTCAAATGAAACTTAAACAATAGATTTTATCTCAAATTGTTCAAAATATGTTGTCAGAGATTTAGAGGAACCTTAGGAATCCAATAATACAGGGTTATCCACAAAGGATGAGACTGTAAAGACGACATAAAAACCTAAATTATGCCGATTCAAACTTGATTGTTGGTTTTTGACTTCAATTTAGTATTTTGATGGTTTACTAAATGATTAAGCTGAAAAATAAGCTAGTTTTGGCCTGCAAGGAACCCTGAATGTAAGAAAAGAGACTAACGAATTCTGTACAGTCGTCTCTAAAGACTTTTCCTCTGTGGGTATCCCAGAATATAAAAAATACAGTTTTTTTATCGTGTAAATACAGGGTGTCTTCCTTCTCGTATTGGATCGTGCATTAGACCTCTAAATTGTGTATTTTTGACATTTTTCAGAAAATTTCAAAGATTTTTAAAAAGATTATATGAAAGTTGCATAGAAGAATGGTATTATTCTAGGAATAAAAATAAACGTTTAAACGGTAATATCTATCAACAAAATTCAGACTGTTATGAAAAGTTGCATTAAGTTTTAAGTCATCAAGACTAGGTCGGCTTTAAAGTGTCACCACGCTTTAGACTTTGCTTTAACCTCACCAACTTACAATTTTATATTTTGTAGCTCTGCACTTGAACATTTTAGAGCTATAAAGCGCCTGTTTTTAGCTCTAGCTTACAGGGGTAATTCACGGGCAGCCGTTATAGTACATTTCAATTTCCGAGCCGGGTCAACCTTTCCGGCCCCAGTTTGTACTGTGTCGCCCGGACATTGGACAAATAAAGCAGACACTCAATAGGACATAGCCGGTGCAACAAGGTTGACGCGGTCAGACTTTAGGTTGAATTTACTTTTACTAAAGGGTCAGGGGTCAGGTCAGGTCAGGTCAGGTCAGGTCAGGTCAGGGGTGCGTGAATTCTCATCAAATTTTGAGTGAGACCTTAGACCCTATGGATCACTGTGCGATTAGCCCCAATTTTTTTTGCATGACGTATGTTTTTGGCCCTCGATCTTAAAAAATTCATTTTTTTTATTATTAGAAATTCACCTGTAAGAACTGTAAGAACTGTAAAAACGGTCAATCTTCTAAAACTGTGGCGTTGAAATCACAATTTTGAAGCTACAAATATTTCCAGAAAATCTAATATTAATGCAATACTTTCCCACATTTTTATTTTTATATTCTAAACTCAGACCAACATGTAACATGAGATACTAACAAACAAACAATAATAGACAAATATCAACAAATTAAAACAAAAATATACAAAACCAACATAAACAAATACATACAAACAAACAAACAAAAACAAAGAAAACCAAAAATTAAGATAAATAACGAATTTTATTTGTGTAAGGTTTTTATTCAAAAAATCGTTCTTGAAAACCTTTACAGCTCTTAAACTGTATGTTTACAGTTGTGGCGTGATGTTGCAATGTTGCAGAATATTCTATGATATTGTGTATTTTTGTATATTTATTTTGTCAAGCCTATTTAACAAATAATTATATTATGACTTATGATGGTTTCTGGTGAAAGCTTATTTTCAGTTTTTAATCGTTAATATAGTGCTTATGAAGTGAAATTTCGCAAACATTTTGGACCAAAAAATTCAAATTTTGAGCAAAGAAAAAAATACGTTTTTTAGTCTAGGTTACTCCCATGAGTACCCATGAGGTTCCTCAAAAATGTTCAGCCGTTTGGACAACTATAAATATTTCTATAAAACTAAAATTAAAAACAAACACTTTGCATCTTTTAAATATTCATATCCAGGGCTACAAAATAATAAAGGGGTTGGGTAAGATTAAACTAGGGGCAGCGGCCTGGCAACACTTCAATGTCGGCCCGGTATCAGTAGTTGTTGCTGATTTTTCACTGCGTATATCTTGTATTCCGTTGATCAATAAATATCATTTTTTTACTAAACATTAAAACATCGGCAATAATAATTACCCAGCAAAAAATATAGATTTAAAGATTGCATTTTTGCAATTCTTGGCTAGTCCGAGGTGTGCAAAACTTTGTGGTGAGTAAATTAATAGTTCACGCTGATCTAAACTGCTCCTCCCCCTCCCACCCCAGCCTCCCCCCTCTCGTTAGAATTCTTAGAAGAATTCACGCTGATCTGGATGCCCCTGGACCTAATTGTCAACCAATGTAATAGTTTTGAGCATTTCTAAATTTTATTGTGAAAATAATAATTTGATCCCTCGCCTCAAACTCTAATTGTCGAATTGCTTAACTTTTGCAACCAAATGGTGTAAACCTTTAATGATTTTACCCTCTAACAGAATTCATAGATTAAAATATAAAATGTTGTGCGAATGTTCTACATTAGCCGGATTTATGCAGCTCTGATTAGCTAGACGAAAGCGAGAAAGTCATTATTGTTAATTGTGTTCAGGTTGCAGCGTTATGTGCACTTTTTTCGATATTTTCAAAATTTAAATTGGCCGTTTATTTCAAGAGATCCTTCATTAAACCGTTATCTGAGTATCAATAGTATCATTGATAAAATATCGTCGTTTAAACGTGTTGACAATTTCCTTCATTGTCTCTGTAGCAGAAATACCAGTTTTTCTAAACAACCACAATCGAAAATAGTCAATTTTCACAGTAAAAAAAGAAAATATCTTATTTAACCGTGATTAGACAATATGTTAAAGGGTACCGTTGTGAATAGGACTTGACACAATTTAACTGAAATGATACTTGAAATTACATTTTCAGTTTATTTTGACTTAACTCATGTTTATGCATTTTTTTTTTTCATATTATTTTATTTTTGTATTTTGCATGGCCACGAATTGGATTGTACAAATCCTATTTTTATTTTGTTTTTACATCTTTTCACTTCGTTTTTCCCTATAAATGTGTTTTTTTACTTAACAATTATTGTATAAGATTTCTTATTTTGAAAATATTTTTTGTTTTTATTGAATTTGCTCCGGATCTATTTTCATGTTAAACTCAGCCGTTGATTTCAATTTTAGAATTCTTCTCCGTTTTCAAGAATTTTATTGGTCTCCTTTCTCCTTATTTTTGAATTCGCCCAAAGAATTTTATATTGTCAGATTTCACTGTTTTCGTGATCTGTGAAAGAAAATTCAGTCTTTGCAACAAACACAGATTTTTAAACTCCTATCTTTGAAACCCAATGTCGTGGAACTTAGCTATTTCTATATCCATGCATTCTGTTTGATAAAATAATCAAAGTTTAAAATATATCAAATGTTTACACTTTAAGGTTGCAAAGATCTATGGAAAAGAAAATTTGAGTTTGTGGAAAAGGCTCAATTCCTTTACTAAAGGCTCATCTTTATAATCTATATATATTTTTCTTATACATAAAACATCAATCAATCAACATTTTTGTTTAGGACCAGTTTTTAACACTTTTTGTTTCTCATCTTCTGTTCATGATCTTGGTGGTTATATAATCTGTAGAAAAAATGTCGTATAAGTTTATTTGTAGTTTATTGCTGGGATCTGGGATGATTACCGGGACACAGCGTCAAAAAAGAGAACTTTTAAGATTATAAGAAAAGTGTTTAATTTGAAAGGACAAAATTAATTTCAGAATTTTTAGCTGTCGATGTCAAAGGACCAGTTTTGCTTTCACATTTTATTTGTCGCCCTGTCCCTTTATGGCTGAGACTATTATGGTTAGAATTGTTGGAATTTATCAAATATTTTCTCTTGTTTTCCAAACAATTGCGCCCTAAACTCTCAAGTCTCAGTCGTAAATTGGAGCCAAGAGTGGACAGACGTGATAGAGGATCTATATCGCGCATACACGCAAGGTGTAGTCAGCGCGTTTACGTGTTTCTTGTGAAGGCGTTTGAAGGGCAGGTTAAGACCTTACTTACCAAACAATTACAAGGTGTTCCAGAAAAAATAGAGTATTGATCTAGTTTTTCATCTATTGCGCGAGAATATTAAACGATTTTTGATACAAAGGGAAACTATTACATATTAAAGGGAGTTAAAAAATCTATAATTTTGTTCTTTGTTTTCGGGGGGGGGNAGTTGGATTGAAATCTCATTAAAACAATTTTCAGTGTTCACGATACAGGAAATACATATGTTGTATTTTGATTCAGATTTCTCGCATTACACGGCAAAAATATGCGTCTTTTGGCACCCAAGAAATTGGGAATTAACTTTATATAGTTTCAATTATTTTGTATCCTTATTTTAAAACTAATATTATTTGATCTAACAGAATTCATAGTTTAAAATATATGTGGTCTACGACATTGGATTGCAAAGATATAAAGATTAGACAATTAGAATTTGGGGCAAAGACTCAATTCCCTTTAAAAACGAGGCAAGGACAATTTTATTACTTAATTTATCGATAATGGTTCCTGCTTTATTTCACAACTAGCTTGGCAAGCCAGCTCTGTCTGGAGTTTACCATGTAAAAGTCAGCTCTGTCTGGAGTTTACCATGTAAAAGTCAACCTGTCGTTCTACCAAGTTCCCCAATTAAAATTAGAAGCAAATCGGTCGGGGGGTTTAAAGGTTATGATCAGACATCCAAACATCCAAACAAACACCCACACAGAGATTACTACTTTATATATATGTATATATGCTATGTACATATTTGCGTGATAGTGCGTAATAATAGTTTTGGAATTCAAACGTGATACAATTTTTGTTCTTTTTCATCTAGGTTGGTTTCTTACAGTCTAGTTTCTGACATGTCTAGTTTCTAACATGTCTAGTTTCTAACATGTCTACTTTCTAACATGTCTACTTTCTAACAGTCTAGTTTCTAGCAGTCTAGTTTCTAACATGCCTGGTTTCTAACATGTCTAGTTTCTTACAGTCTAGTTTCTGACATGTCTAGTTTCTAACATGTCTAGTAATTAACAGTCAAGTTTCTAACATGTCTAGTTTCTAACATGTCTAGTTTCTAACATGTCTAGTTTCTAACAGTCTAGTTTCTAACATGCCTGGTTTCTAACAGTCTAGTTTCTTACAGTCTAGTTTCAAACAGTCTAGTTTCCAACAGTCAAGTTTCTAACATGTCTAGTTTCTAACAGTCTAGTTTCTAACATGTCAAGTTTCTAACATGTCTAGTTTCTAACATGTCTAGTTTCTAACAGTATAGTTTCTAACAGTCTAGTTTCTAACATGCCTGGTTTCTAACAGTCTAGTTTCTAGTATTTCTAGTTTCTAACATCTATAGTTTCCAGCAGTTTAGTTTATAACATGTATAGTTTTAACAGTCTAGTTTCTCACAGCCTTGTTTCTAATATGTCTATTTTCTAATATGTCTAGTTTCTAATATGTCTAGTTTCTAATATGTCTAGTTTCTAATATGTCCAGTTTCTAATATGTCTAGTTTATAGATCTAGTTTGATTACAACATAGTATGGCTGTAGATTAGATTAATTGACATTATTACTGAGTGCAAGGTCAATTGCAAGGTAGTGTGGGGGGGAGGAAATCAATTTAATTCCAAACAAATCATTCAGATATTACAAACAATATTCATCGGTTATTTTCGACGCATTCGTATAAAGTTGATACTTCATAATATTTTTTACTCGTTTCATTTAACTTTAAAGGACGTTTATTTGTCCGCTAGGTATCACTTAAAGAAAGAGGAGGGGTAATATCATTTTTTTTATAGGAAATTAAAATCAGTTTGATACTTACCGAAAAATAAGAAAGGAAATGCATGACTGAACAATATTTTGGCTTGTATTCATATTAAACTTTTTGTCTCTCTATCTTCATTTTAATTTTCAAGTCTTCTTTTTCTTTACTTTCTTTTTTTTGGATTGGTCATGCATGACTTCCACCTCGTTTTTCGTTTTTTCTTCCTTTCTTTCTTTCTTTCTTTCTTGCTTGCTTTCTTTCTTTCTTTCTTTCTTTCTTTCTTTCTTTCTTTCTTTCTTTAATTCTTTCTTTCGTTCTTTCTTTCTTTCTCTATTTCTTTCTTTTTTCTTTTTTTCTTTATTTCTTTCTTTTATACTTTTTTTTTCTTTCTTTAATTCGTTATAATTGTCTTTCTTTTTTCTTCATTTTTCGTTCGCTCTTTTTCTTTTTTCTTCTTTTTTTCTTTCTTCCTTTCTTTCTTTTTTTTCTTCTTTTTTTCTTTTTTTCTTTCTTTCTTTCTTTCTTTCTTTTTTCTTTCTTTCTTTCTTTCTTTCTTTCTTTCTTTCTTTCTTTCTTTCTTTCTTTCTTTCTTTCTTTCTTTCTTTTGTTCTTTCATGGTTCAGTTTAAGGTAATCAGTTGTAAAGATAACATTTATAAAAATTTTGAGGTCGAACTCTTTCCTGCTTTACAGGTTTCTCTTTTACAGTGATCCAGACAGATATCATGCATAAACTTTTCAGACTCAACGGTTAATTAGGGGTCTTGGGTAAAATCTGTAAGGCTTAACTTTGTAACCCAATTTCACCCGATAGATGAAAATATTTCGTGTTGGCTATTTAATTTTTTTGTTGGACTTCATCAATCTTTTTACAGTCTGTACAGCGTACAGACAAGATGTACAGAGTACAGACAGGATGTACAGAGTACAGACAAGACGTACAGAGTACAGACAGGATGTACAAAGTACAGACAGGATGTACAGAGTAAAGACAGGATGCACAGGGTACAGACAGGGTGTACAGAGTACAGACAGGATGTACAGAGTACAGACAGGATGTACAGAGTACAGACAGGATGTACAGAGTACAGGCAGGATATGCAGAGTACAGACAGGATGTACAGAGTATAGTCAGGATGTACAGAATACAGACAGGATGTACAGAGTACAAACAGGATGTACAAAGTACAGACAGGATGTACAGAGTACAGACAGGATGTACAGGGTACAGACAGGATGTACAGAGTAAAGACAGGATGTACTTCGTTGAAATTAGTTTACGTGACTCGACCTACACGGCCTTTATGTACCATACCACCATGCTATACTTTCTTGCAGCCCTGGAAATGCACATTTCAAAGCAGAAATGCACGTGTTGCTAATTTAAATATTCAGGCTTCTTTTGCAAAAATCTGATCGTTTTTGAGTAAGAATATGCAGAATTTAGTGTACAGTGCTTTGTTATAAAGAATTAACCCTGAACCGATTATCTAAACATGTCAACATAAACTATACATGTCAACATAAACTATAATTAAAGGATCATATGGTATTAGGCTTAAGATTTAGAGAATATTTTATCTTTTCAATTTATAACAATGATTTAGTTTGTCTGTCTGGCTGTTTTTTATCGTTTTTTTCTTCTAAAATCGTCAGTCCGATCGGGCCCATTTTTTGTGGAACTTTAAAGGATTTTTTTGGAAATCCACAAATAATGATAAAAATTAATTTCCAAAAAAATAATGCAGTTTGAAATAGATAATTTTAATACGGCAATCTTTTAAAAGTGACGACAGAAACTACAGAGGAAAAACTGCGTGCTTAAATTAGCTTAGAATGAGCGTTGTATGATTGTAGAATTTTAATTTTTGCGTGCATATCTTTTATTCAAATTCTTTGTTCTTCTCAACAGACAATTCAAGCGTTAACTGTTATTTTTATCTGGTTTAAAGTCAGCGCTTTCTAGATTCGTTTTATTTACAATGGATTTAGTCAGTGACACCCTGTAGAAGGAAAGTATGTGACACCCTCTAAGATAAAAGTTAATGACACCCTGTATTAGAAAAGTTAGTGACACCCTGTAATAAGAAAGTAAGTGAAATCCTGTGGAAGGAAAGTCTGTGACACCCTGTAGAAAGAATGTCTTTGACATCCGGCCCTGTAGCAAAGTATGGTCACACTGTGACACCTTGCAGCAAGATAGTCACCCTGTGACACTCTGTAGCAAGATAGTCACCCTGTGATACCCTGTAGCAAGAAAGTCACCCTGTGATACCCTGTAGCAAGATAGTCACCCTGTGACACCCTGTAGCAAGATAGTCACCATGTGACACCCTGTATCAAGATAGTCACCATGTGATACCCTGTATCAAGATAGTCACCATGTGATACCCTGTAGCAAGATAGTCACCCTGTAATACCCTGCAGCAAGATAGTCACCCTGTAATACCCTGCAGCAAGATAGTCACCATGTGATACCCTGTAGCAAGAAAGTCATGAATTATGTTATGGTTGACTGAACCCTGGATTAAATGTTCACCTGCCAATAACAATTATTTAAATAAAATTTGACAAAATAAAAATCTAAACTATTTTTTCTTCTTTTTTCCCTTTTTTATCTTTAAAAATTTTCTTTTTCATGAAAGTTGTGAAGGATAGGCTTTTTAGCTTCTCCCTTAATTGCCAAATAACATAATATCATAGTTTTCATTATTTTCCATCTTTACGCTATTACACTATTTGCTGTTTTACTCCCCTTCTTCCACTCAGCAAAAAGAGTTTTAAACTTTATTTAATTTTATGTTTTACTGGCTTGGGAATCCTCCTGCCGTTTACCCGCACTTAAACGATTTTACCGGGAAATGAATTTTTGCTCTTAAAGTCGACCCACTCAATTTATAATCTTAAAACAAGCTAAAAACATTCCTGTGGTCTCCCGAGTTCCCCAATCAAAATTTGAGGCAAATCGGTCCAGGGGTTCCTAAGTTATGATCGTACAAACGAACAGACAGACCTGAGACAGACAAACAGATATACAGCTTTAAATATATAGATTTGTATGAATAGATAACAGTTTAGTTTTCTTTAACAAGAAGAAGGATCAAATAAAGAGCTTCTTTCTGCAAAAAAATTAATTAAAATTATATATAATGATCTAACTTGCAGTGAGAACCATAAGATTGTGGAATAGAAAGACGAAACGTAATATTTCGTGAATTTGATGCAGTTATAAGCAAATAAATCCACAGCTTTGCTTACTGTATATTAAACATTTGATACAAATTTATTTTATAGAACATGTTTTTAAGTTCTTGTAAAACTGTAATTCTTTTAATTTTTCTTTTTCCAGCTTTGATGAAGTGTGTGCGCAAATAATAAAATTAAAAAAAGAATATAAATAAATTTGGGTGAATTTTGTTAAAGCATATTTCTATTCTTTTTTTAAAAATCTAATTTACAGATATTTAATTGGCTGACAAGAAAGTTATTTTCATTAAATCTTTTCAAAGAATTTTACATTCATTGTTTATGCTAACTTTTAAACGAATTCTTAAAAAAGGACTTCACTTGAGATAAATCGGGAGGGGGGGGGGGGTAAAATTACAAGGAGTGTCAAATTATTTTGCAATTCCTAACAAAGAATTGCATTCTGTTTTTGTGCAAAAGAGTAGCAAAAACCTTGATTTGTAGTTGAACGCTTCGGGTTTCTTTGTACTTTACTTTTGGAATGTTTATAGTTTACGAGCAAAAATCATGGAATTTTGTAAAATTAAAATTTTGGCTGCAAACTACAAATTGTACAAACCAACTTGAAAAATAAACCTTTGCTTAAAAAGTCCATCCACCTTCCTAGGAACTTTTAAAAGCAGCGACGAACATTCTCATGTTAGTACTGAGTTCCCTGATACAAATTTGAGGCAAGTCATTATCATTTTCTATGAAATATTAAAAACTATTAAAATCTTTTATAATTCTTCTGTTTCCGAATATTTTACTTAAAAAGTAAAAAAAAAATGCAAATCTAAGATTTAGTAAAATAATAAATATTGTCATCTAATGATAAATTCATGTAACTATCTAGGTAAATAGGTACCATCACGATTCACAACGGTACTTTTCTAACCTTTTTCTCTAAAAAATTGTCATGTTTTGGCAAATAGTTTTCAAATTAAAAAATTTCAATTTCTAGATGGATAAAAAAGGATAACTCTATAGTTTTGCTTATACAAACTTTACTCTTGTAAATTCAAAACGTAATACTTTAAATATTGGAGCAATAGAAATTCGGTCTACTGTCCCTAGACCCGTAAAGGGGGGGGGAGGCGTAGCGTAATGCATACCTTTAAAGTATCTTATACTCATTGCCTGATATCCAAGAAGCCAAATGTTTTAAATTTACAGTTCAAATTTTGCCCCCCCCCCCCTTAGGAGCTCATGAACAAAATCCTAGGGGGGGGGGGGAGACCAATTTTTTGCGCTTTGCGTAAATTTTGCCCCCCCCCCCTTCTAGAATTATTTCTGTATACGCCCTGGACTGTCTCTTTACTAAGATGTTAATTATAGAATTCAATCTTGAATACCTGTTTAATTACAGGAAACGAAACAAACAATTCAAAGCTAACACAAAACATTATTAAAAGACACTATTTTTTAATAATTATGGTATGGTATATGATTTTGATAATGATGATGATAATTATGAATTATGATGAGAATGAGTATTGGTGATGATGATGATGATTGTGATGCTGATGATGATGATGACCAGGTATTAAAATGCAATAAATGCTTTTTTTTACTCGGGGGAAAATGCCCTACAACAATCCCTCCCTCTGGCCCACCCAAGAATATTTAGGGTTAACAATATCTTGTAGAAGTGCCTTGTCATAATTTGATCGGACGAGGTCGCCTCAGGATGTTCTTATCAAAGGTCGTAGATGTACAATTCAGTTCATGATTTCAACCTATAAAGGCTTTGTGGTTTAACTCTTCGAAAATCCGGGAAGGGGGGGAGGGCGGTACCTGAAAATGACAGCACTTGCAATTTTCAAGTCCATCGTTCATATGGACAAGTTTTAAAGGGAGTGTTCGCGAAAAATGAAAAGGGGTATAGGCTTTCTACAAAAAATTACTGATGGTGATTGCTGCTAATCTTACTTCTATCTGTTGCGTCTATAAGGAGAAAATTGTTAAAAACGACTCATACCGAAGAACGTATAAGCGTCCATACAAATTCAGAAAGATGCAACATTCGACTCGGATCGTAAAAATATCAATTTAATAACAAGCAAAGCATTCATATATTACAACCTGTAATCATCGATAAGTTTTCGACGCATTCGTATAAAGTTGATACTTCATAATATTTTTTACTCGTTTCATTTAACTTTAAAGGACGTTTATTTGTCCGCTAGGTATCTCTTCTCTCGATGCTTCTAGAGCTCCCTGTGACACCTAGCGACAAAAAAATCGTCGTTTAAAGTACATCGTATTGGAACAAGTAAAAATATTATGAAATATCAACAATATATGAATGCGTCAAAAAATTATCGATGAATATTGGTTATACTATGATTTTTTAAATCAAATTTATTTTTTTACGATATTATGATGGAAAAATTGAATATTGGTCAGCTTAGAAAAAAATGCAATATTTTACAGCATTGAAAAAATTGCAATATTGTTCAGCATTGAAAAAAAATGTATTTTCTTCTTAAGAATAGAATTTTTAGAATCCACGAAACCAATATCTTTAGTGCAAGCAAAACAAGACATAAATATTCACTTTTAATTAATAAATAGATAGATATATCTTCTTATTTTAAACAAGGCATATACAGAACTAAATTTAGGGGAGCCCAAATAGGAGCTCCCAGGGGGGTGGGGGGCAAAATTTGAACATTAAATTCAAAACATTTGGCTTCTTGGATACCAGGAATGAGATACTTTAAAGGTACATATGCCATACAGTACAATAACCTTGCATGTACTATACTTTATCTCTCCTTCAAGCAAAACTAGCAGAAAAAAAGCTAAAAAAAAATATTTTTTTTATGTTCTTCACTCTTCAGTTTCAGATTTGAAAAGTGTGATAGATCGGAGTTCTAGGGGAAGGCACTGCCCCCTTACCCCCCCCCCCCCGTATACACCATTGTAAATAGATGTGTTTTATAAGTTTATTTTTTATTTATTTACAAAAACGTTTAAATAATGTACGTTTTTAAAGCGGTAAGAAAAATTTAAAATACGTTCATATTTAGGAGACATTCCATAGACATTTAAAATTTCTCAAAACAATTAAATTCTATAAATGTAGAAATAACGAAAAAAATAAATGCGAAGTTTTATTTGTAACTTGTACTTTGTCGACTGGGAGATTGTNCCTTAATTTATAGGGAGAGGGTAATGAAAGGGTAATTATAGAATTATATCCAGTTAGATCCAGATTATTAAAAAAATGACAGGAATTTAATGAGGCAGAAATAATTCCCACGATTTTAAACAGAGAAGATTATTTCATAAAAATTAAAAAACAGATTTTAGATTTCTGATATTTTGATTCTAAATTTTTATCTCAAAAAGATTGGCAGCATTATTTGAAGTCATCCTTTCCTAAAAATATTTGATGATAAACGATATATACATGCACGTGATTGAGATATGCCTAGGAGGGTTACACAAAAAGGATTAGACTGTAAAGACGACCTAAAACTCCATGGTTAAATTAAGTCCTCTGGGAGTAATCAATGTTTTTATATGGCAATCGCTTGAGTACAAGTGTAACATCAAAAAGCATGAGACCATATGGGACTAGCTTTAGAACCCAGCGTTGCCCAAGGTACTCTATAGTTACTCCAACCGTCTACCTGCGCTTGGTCGTAATTTACCAATTTAGCTATTTCTCCACGCACTAAACTTAGAATCTCAAAACTAAAGGTAAGAATATTCCCGTGGTTCTCCCGAGTTCCCCAATCAAAATTTGAGGCAAATAGGTCATGGTATTTATGAGTTAGGAACGGAAATACATACAGACAAAGAGAGATTACTACTTAATAATTATATATAGAATATGATCGGTGCCTTCTTATAAGTTAGCGCCCCGAGCTAATCTAAATGAGGCAGAAACCACAGATTGCAAACGTTGCATGGCAAAAAAAGAGAAAAAGTTAAGATAGAGAGATATCCCAACTAAAGGATTTCATAAACACAAGCTGTGAAACTTTAATCATCATATTGCATTGGAAACATATTATTCCCATTTTAGAGTTTTTATATATGTTATTTGATTTTGATTCTATAAAGAAAAATGTTTATGATAGACTTTATAGAACCCTAAATTTTGTCTATTAAAGGGAGTGTTCACGAAAAATGAAAGGGGGTATAGGCTTAATGCGATAAAAAGCGCGTTTGATCGCTACTAATCTTACTTCTATCTGTTGCGTCTATAAGGAGAAAATTGTTAAAAACGACTAATACCGAAAAACGTAGTGTCCATACAAATTCAGAAAGATGCAACATTCAAAATCTTTCGACATCGATTATTTTTCGACGCATTCGAATATAGTTAATGTTTCATAATATTTGTTATTTGTTTATATGCAATGCACTTAAAATGACGTTTTTTCCGCTAGGTGTCTCTGTCACGTGAAATAATTCAAAGCATCAAGAGCAGAGACACCTGGCGGCCAACTATTTCGGCGTTTTAAGTGCATAACAAATAAAAAATATCATGAAATATTAAAATCTTAAAAATAAAGCATTGCATGCCTGATTCACACAGATAGCATTAAGTCCTTTAATTCATTGGGTGAATGATGAGGAAGATAACATTGTTTCTCGACTGCCAGAAATAAATTATCTTAATTTTCCTCCTTGTCTCTTCTGCACAAACTTGCAAGTAACTTGGTTGAGAACCATAGTTTAAAATTATTGATTTTCAGACAGAAAAACCAAGACTACTTCATCATTCTTGTTCCAATAAAGTTTTTGCAGGGAACCATCGTAAATCGAACATGTATCTTTATGAATAGAAAAGGGAACCATTGTGAATCGAACATGTAACTTTGTGAATCAAAAAGGGAACCATTGTGAATAGAACATGTATCTTTATGAATAGAAAAGGGAGACATTGTGAATAGAACATGTATCTTTGTGAATAGAAAAGGGAAACATTGTGAATAGAACATGTATCTTTGTGAATAGAAAAGGGAACCATTGTGAATAGAACATTTATCTTTGTGAATAGAAAAGGGAGACATTGTGAATAGAACATGTATCTTTGTGAATAGAAAAGGGAAACATTGTGAATAGAACATTTATCTTTGTGCATCAAAAAGGGAACCATTGTGAATATAACATTTATCTTTGTGCATCAAAAAGGGAACCATTGTGAGTAGAACATTTATCTTTGTGAATCAAAAAGGGAACCATTGTGAATAGAACATTTATCTTTGTGAATCAAAAAGGGAACCATTGTGAATAGAACATTTATCTTTGTGCATCAAAAAGGGAACCATTGTGAATAGAACATTTATCTTTGTGAATCAAAAAGGGAACCATTGTGAATCGAACATGTAACTTTGTAAATCGAAAAAGAACCATTGTGAATAGAACATTTATCTTTGTGAATAGATAAGGGAACCATTGTGAATGGAACATGTAACTTTGTGAATAAAGAGTCACTTAAAGTTACGTGGACAGTCTCTTTATTTAAACTGAAATACTATTTTATTTGCTCAGGTTCAGGATTGTTCAATAAAAAGTTTTAACAATGATACATCTTATTATTTTTGGTTAAACTTATAGAACAGGTTTATCTCAACTCCGCAATGGATTTTTACAATTGAGTTTTAATAATCAGGTTTAGTTTTTGAATTAGTACCCTTGGAATCATAACACATGGAGTGGAGCTGTTTTGAATACAACACGATTAACTCTAATTTGCCTGACGTCTGGTTTACTGACTGGCTGCCTCTATTTTCTTATTGTGATACAAATCTATAACATTTGATACGTTTTTTGAAAGCCCTTGAACTCTACCACAAAAATCTTTTTTTTTATATGGCAATTTTTCAAAAATCCAAATATTGATTGCGAAATCTAGTTATTACGCAAAAAATGTGCAAACAAAATTGTGCAAATTGCAACAAATTTTTGAAAAGCCCTTGATTCAGCATATTCAATATGCAAAAACATTTGCAAAATTTTAAAACCTAAATGTGTATTTAAGAAAAACTGAAAATGTGCAAATTACTTTTAAAGTCGTCTGTGCAAAAATCTGTGAAAAATTTAGTTGCAAAATTGTGCAATCTGCTAGCTTTTTTAAAGTCTTTCCAAAGAGCTATAATATTTTGATATACAATAACTGGAAGTAGGTCTAAATATAGATTTAGTCTGGTCTACGTAAAATAATGCATTAAGACGGTATTCCTGAGGACTCAGGCAGCAAGTATAAAAGACCAGCTTTCAGCCTTAAGTGAGGGGCATGTGTTAGTTAGAAAAGCCAGAAAATTTGAGCTTCTTAGCCCAAAAACTTTTTAAGTTATCGCAAAAGAACGATAGGGGGGAGTGGTCAATTTGTCCCCCCCCCAGTCAAAATAGGGTTAAACCAAAGTTTTTGTTTTTGAATTAAACTTAAAACGGATTTATCCAAAATATAAGAAAATTTTAGTGACCTTCCGTTCCATTTTAAGAAATACAAGCACGATTTTTTAACAGTAACCTTAAAACAATTTAAATAAGTTAGATAATTACTAAGGGAAATGGTGGAATTGTTCAGAAACAATTATTTTGAGTTTTTTTTATTAAATAACACAACCTAATCTAACCTGGGATAGTATAATCACGCGAGGTTGCTACGAAACTTAGAGTTTGAAGCGAGTGTTGTAAAACAATATGTAAAAGTTTTTTTTTAAATATTGGATTCGGATATATATAGGGTCATAGTGAACTTCTGAATCATTTCAACTACACTGCTGAATACAAAGAAAAGGAAATGAGTGTTCTCGGTGTAAGGAATGTATGATAAGAAAACGAAATATATATATATATATATATATCTATTACATTTCTGTATATAATTTGGCTTGTTTGTTTGTTTGTTTGTACATTTGTTAGATGCTTCATATTTGAATTGCTTGATTTTGAGATTAAGATTAAGATTAAGATTTTAATGTTTCGATTCAGTTCTTCAAGACATAATTTTGATACCCACGAAAAAAGTTTTTAGTAACTAATTTTGTTTGTAATAAGGAAAGTTTAGGACCAGTGCAGATATGAACATTTTATATAAAAAATGGCAAATGGTCCCATACTTCATAAAATATTAAATGTATTTCCTTTTCAGAAAAAGAAAAATGTAAAAAGATGATGAAAAATATAATATTTGTTCTTTTTTCTACTCTTCACATACATCAGACAACATCCTTCACACTACAGGTTTAATAGATAATATCATACAGATTACAGGTTTAATAGACAATTTCAGGTTTAATAGACATTATCATTCAGATTACAGGTTTAATAGACAATATCCTCTAGAGTACAGGTTTAATAGACAATTTCAGGTTTAATAGACAATATCATTCAGATTACAGGTTTAATAGCCAATATCCTCTAGAGTTCAGGTTTAATAGACAATTTCAGGTTTGATAGACAATACCATTCAGATTACAGGTTTAATAGACACTATCATTAAGATTACAGGTTTAATAGACAATATACTTAAAATTATTGGTTTAATAAACAATATTCTTTAGATTACAGGTTCAATAGACAACATCCTACAGATTACAGGTTTAATAGACAATATCATTCAGATTACAGGCTTAATAGACAATATTCTTCAGAATGCAGGTTTAATAGACAATGTCCCTCAGATAATAGATTTAATAGACAATATCCTTTAGACTACAGGTTTAATAGACAATATTCTTCAGATTACTGGTTTAATAGACAATATACTTCAAATTATTGGTTTAATAGACAATATTTTTCAAATTAGATCTTTAAGGATTTATGAATGTTTAAAACCATTTTAGCATAAATAAAACAAGAGTTTCTTGTTTAGATAAAAAAGTTTGAATTTCCTGCCCTCCCAGAAATGCAGATGAATTTCATACCTAAACCTGCCAAGCTTCAACAGGTATTGTCCGCCAATGTAAAATGGTGGATTATCTTTTTTTGAACATTGAATTTTACTTCAATAAGTCCCAATAAACATAATATCTTTTTGATCCGTGTAAATTTCAGGTCGCCATCTTGAGATTAGATTAATTTGTCTGATGATAAATCTAAATATATTTTATTTGATAAGAAGTTCATATCTGCAAAATGAAAAATAAAATACAAAATCAATCTTGGGTTATTATTTACAATTGGTAGTCACACTCAGAGCATAAAAAAATAGTTAAAGAAATAAAAAAATTATGTCTTTTTAGATGGAGAAATTCACCGTTCCCGAGGTTCATCTCGAAGGAATGCAGATCCACCCGAGCTAAAGTTTCTTGGGGTTCATCCTTTCCTGTCCTATAGAGCTCCGTCCGTTCTTCTAGAGATCCTAGAACTTCGTCCTACCCTGAGTCTAAAACTAAAGAACGAAAAGTTCTGACTTAAATTTTAAGTTCATGGTTAAATGCCACTTCTGACTTAATTTAAACCTGAACGTTAACCCTGTGGTTAAATATTTAACTCGCCGAAATCGACGAGTTAAAATTTAAACAAGGGTTAAAATCTTGAAATCCTGCATTTTCCCTATTTGTCTATTATTCAATCATCATTCAGCTGAGAAAGCGGCATTCAAATTACGACATATTTAAAAGTGAAAACCTTGTTAAAGAAATTTCACGTTTTAGATTAATTAATTTTTGCATGTAAACCCAAAAAACGGTTGTATGTTTTGCTTTCGGTTACGTAATAACAGCTGATTAGCGATGGTTATGTAATATATTCTCCGTAAATCCTTTTCTCTGATTGGTTCAGATTTTCCCGGGAAATTCAAATTTAAAATTGAGAAAGTTTAATATTTAAGTAGCTATTCATTATTTTACAGAACTTTTAACCTCGAACTTAAAATTTGCGCATTCTTTAGTTTTAGACTCTGTATCTTATTTAGAACTCCGTCCTGCACACTTCCACAGATCCTAGAAACCTTTCCTGTACCCTTCTAGAAAACCTGGATTCCCTTACTGTACTCGTCAAGAGATCCATCCTAACCTCTCCTATCTAGAGATTATAGAATCCTAACCTGTACCCTTCAAGAGATCCGTCACTTTCTTTGATCTTTAGAGATTTTAGAGATCTGTCCTGCATCCTACAAGAGATCCGTCCTATCTAATCCTACCTAGAGATCCGTCCTATCTAATCCTACCTAGAGATCCGTCCTATCTAAACCTACCCAGAGATCCGTCCTATCTAATCCTACCTAGAGATCCGTCATTTCTAATCCAACCCAGAGATCTATACTATCCAATATCCTTCCTATTAATCCGTCCTGTAATGTAAAATTCTACTCAGAGATCCATCATTTCTAAACCTACAAAGAGATCCGTCCTATCTAAACCTACCCAGAGATCCGTCCTATCTAAACCTACACAGAAATCCGTCCTATCTAAACCTACACAGAGATCCGTCCTATCTAAACCTACACAGAGATCCGTCCTATCTAAATCTACCCAGAGATCCGTCCTATCTAAATCTACCTAATAGAGATCTCTACTATCCAATTCTACCCAGAGATCCGTCCTATCTAAACCTACCTAGAGATCCGTCCTATCTAATCCTACCCAAAGATCCGTCTATCTAATCTTACCCAAAGACCCGTCCACTCCATTCCTTTCAAACGTTTCGTCCTATCCAATCCTACCCAGAGATAGCTATTTTCTAATCCTTTCCATGGAGTTGTCCTCTTCAATCCTACCAGAGAACCGTCCTATCCAATCCTACCCAGAGATAGATCTTTTCTAATCCTATCCAGGGAGTTGTCCTCTTCAATCCTACCAGAGAACCGTCCTATCCAATCCTACTAAGAGATAGCTCTTTTCTAATCCTATCCAGGGAGTTGTCCTCTTCAATCCTACCAGAGAACCGTCCTATCACATCCTACTAAGAGATTTTTCCTATCCAATCCTACCCAGAGATTGGTCCAATCTATGATCCTGCGTATAGAAATCCATCCTCCCGAATTGGCGCTAAAGTCAATCCTTCTCAATAATTTCTAGAGGTCCGTCCTATTGTTTCATTTTCCTACAGACGCAACCCAGAATCCTTTTCCCTGTCCAACCTATATAATGTCAACTGTAAAAATGTGGAATAGGAAGACAACTGCGAGACTTTTAAGCTATGATTTAAGATCGTCCTATCAACGCAAGTGGATTTGACTTGAGCGCAATTGCGAGCACTGTAAACTCGCGCGCGCGCGCAATTCCTCGCAACGGAATTCTGATAGGAAACCCTACATTAAACACAAAAATTGTGCGTTGAACACATACCTGTTTTTGCGTAAAAAGTAAATTTTTTATCTAATGGTATTTTTTTGCTTTAAAAACATCAAACGTATAACTTGATATTGTCGGCTTCCTATTCCACAGTTTTATGGGTCCCACTGTTCCTTTACTATATTCTACTTCAGGTTCTGTACTGTCCTAAACAAAATTAGCTTGCCTGTATAAAAACTTTGTAATAATTGGTGTAATGGTTTATATAAGAAAATAAGATTTGGACAATTAAAATATGGTTATTTCAATTTATTGTTCTTAAAATCAAAGCTAAACCTTACTTCACTCAATTTAAGTACACTCTTTTAAACTAATTTGTAACTCACTAAAACTATAGGTTTCCAGGTATACCCTGCATTCTTTTTCTCATGATTTTTCTAGAGATACAGAGTTACTCTTAATGGATAACGCTATCATCTAACCATATCTCCATAAATCAATTAATTCGATATCTTACATCATTTAGAATATGTAACCTGGTATTAAAGGGACTGTAAAGTAAAAAAGGAATTGATTAAGTGGCATGTCTGATTCACCCGTAATATTAAAGGCTTTGATTGATTAAGTATGAATCAGATATCCATGTTTTTGTTTTTAAAAACTGATTATTTCCATTTGTAGTTTCTCTGGAAAAGTGACTTGGAAAAGGGAGAAATTAGCAGAATAATAAAATGTTCAAGCTAAATCAAGTACTTTTTCTTCTTCATTATTAATCAGATTAAGAATTAAGGGGTACGGTTGTGAATTAGACATACCCCTCTTTCTAATCTAGGTTCACTTGACATTATGCTTTTATCATCTTTTATACATATTTATATACACGTATACACGTAGTCAGTGCTATGGTGTCAATGAATCTTAGTATCCTGGTATCTACAGTAATTAAGTATTCTTGTATGCACATTGCATATCCAAGAATTCTGATATCCACTAGTCCACACATGTATTTTTTATTCTGGTATCCATATCCAAGAACCTTGATATTCACTTATACAATTATCTATTTTGAATCCTGAGATCCACTTATACAAATATCTATTTTGAATCCTGGTATCCATAGATCCTGTGGTGTTGAGATCGGCATCGTTTTTGTAAACGAGCGAAATTTTTAAAAACGATCAAAGTTTTTCGTGATCGATAATGTCAATCAGAAAAAAACGAATGATGAAAAAACGATCTGGATCGTCCAGAGAAATATATAAACAGGATAGTTTTTTAAAGAACGAAGAAAAACAAAAAACGAAAGATTTAAAATCGGTCAAACGAGCTTGAAAAAAGCGATCGATTTTTTTTACTGAACGAACAATTTTACTGAACGAACAATTTTACTGAACGAACAATTTTACTGAACGAACAATTTTATTGAACGAATTACTTTAAATTAACAAACAATTTTACTGAACATTTAGTGAGAAAACAGACAAAACCATTTTTATGAACGATTAAAAAACCCGAACGAAATGGGGGTTTCCCGTACGAACGCGCCCATCTTTATCCCCTGGTATCCTGTATCCTGATGTTCGATGGTGGATATGCTTTTGTAGAGATGGTTCGAGGACCTGACAATAATATACTCGAACTCTTCCTAGAGCTTAACTTCGATTACTCAGACCTGGTAAGACTAAGTGACTCAAAGCGTCCGAATTTCTTTTGATAAATATTATTAATGTTATTTCAAGTAATGCTCTGTGCGTCAATATTTTCATGATTAATATCGTTAATGTTATTTATATATCAATACAATGCTCTGTTAAGGATTTAATATCGTAAATGCTATTTTATCGTTAATGTTATGTAAATCAAGACAATGCTCTGTGCGTCAATATCTTCATAAGTAATCTTATTAATGTCATTTATATCAAGACACTTTTTCATAAATAATCTTATCGATTTATGTAGATGCTATTTCTATCAACACAATGCAACTAATGCTTGAAGCTTTACGACAGATCTTATCGACATTATTTCCAAGAGGCAATGCAAGTCATCAACGAACTGTACGCCGTGTAATTTTTAAGTGACTCTCCATGCACATATGCATGGCAATGCAAGTCCTCAGCGAACTGTAGGCCTTGTAATTTTTAAGTGACTCTCCATGCACATATGCATGGCAATGGCCAATTTACAGCAAAACCGGCGCGGCCCTTCAAACCTTCATCTCTGATCAATTATATGGAAGATATGTCTGGTTTTTCTAGGCGTTTTCCTACTTAAAAAATCACAATCGAAAACATAACTTTTCGAAATTATGAACATTGATATCTAATTTATAATTGATCAGACAACGCTTTTAAGGGTACCGTTGTAAATTGGGAACATGCCATCTTTACATTGAGACTTGACATTCACTTAGTCACATAGAATTATAAAATGTTCGCTGAGTTTAATTTTATCAAGATGTAAAAATACGTTGAAAACACTTCTTTAATACGATAGGTTTCTGTAAAAATAGAAATCAAAAATGTTCTTTTCGTTTCTAGTTTCTAGTTTTTACAAGAACACTATTATCATTTTTAAATCAGTTTACAGACAAAAAAAAACATCTTTCTAATTGTTCCCCTTCCCTACCAAAAAGAATAAACAAGAGGTAGTTAATAGAAAGGGGGGGGGGCAGCCCCTTACTGAAAAGTCTAGTGATCACCCTGGAAAAATTTGGGATAAGGGAGGGCCCGCTTCTATGATCCTTTGATTATATTTATAAAAATGGATTCAACCATTTCTGATCCATATTCAAATAAACTTTAGTTAATTTCTTTTACGGAGAACTGGAAATGAACCCCGGGGATATTTTTCGCGTTCTATTCTTTAATTATCCCCCAGGAAAATTTCTTTCTTAGTAAAACAATTTAAATAAATTCGGCTTTTAGAGCGCTTCGCGTCCCCTTTCCTGTAAATAATTTTAGCTTTTATCTGTTCGGACATTTTACCCGGTTTTTTGTTGTTAAAAATTTGATATTCCATACACCTTCCCTGGAGTCAAGTAAAATGTAAGGTTTCACACAAAATTTGGGCCCGATCGGTTTAGCAGTTTATAGGATACAAGCGGATGTTACAAACAGACAGACAGACAAGCAAAGTAAATATTTTAGATGGAAATAACTTGTTTTAGGTTCCGCCGGTAAAATCATTGTATTTCCGTGTCCCTATGGTAATGGATAAATACTCCAGAACTCCTTGATTTTAGGTAAAATTATGAAAATTTTATTTTAAAAAACTTGAGCACTATGTAAAGACTTGGGCTTTTTTCCGCAAACACGGTGAAAGACGTTAATTTTTAAATAAAACCTAAATTTAAATACTAAGAACCCTTTATTATATGTTTATGCCTTTTAATGAAAGATTTTACAGTGATAACCAGAAATTAAGAGAAAAGGAAGTCGACATTATACCAATACATTAGTGTATTTAATGTTGTTAGATGGCATATAGTTTTATTAGACAATTTATAATTCACTAATTTAGTGAAATGGGCCTGTTTAACCTCATAGGATTTCGTAAAGTAATAGTTTGATTCTAAAAGTAGTCTTCCTACTACAGAGTTTTCTGGTTATCACTGTAGTAGGGTTGGGTTAAAACGATTATTACCGTAAACCGGAAATTGCGAAGGCCTACAGGCTACCAGCTTGTTTGCTAGCAGCAATTTTACTTAACAATTGTCAAGACCGTTTTAAGGAATCCCGTGGCAGTTATTCAAATGAAACTCGCCTAACATTCACTTAAGAATGACGTTTTTAAAGAAAATATATTTCTGCCAAAATCCCAACTTAATAAACCAATTTTAAAAACATTAATGTTTGTAAAGGTACAGTGAATGATCTAGTGTACCTGACAAGAGCTGCCTATCTCCCCTCAACCGTCCTCAAGATTTTTTTCAAAATAGTCATATTGTCGTTCTTTCTTTAAACTCTATCTCTCTAAACTTAATAAATGAGTATATCAAACATTTAATAAATATAGATTTTTAACATTTATGATTTTAACATGCAAAAAAAATGTTGAAAATGTAATGAACATATATAACTATTAAAAAAACTGTAATTTTAAACTATCTTGATGTCATTGCTGTTGAATCGTATAATAAAAAAGTGTAATTTAATCTAATATCAACATGATGATCAATAAATAACATACTAGTCATATCTATCAACTAGTTAATATTTAAACTAACTGAAATTTCTAATTTAACATAAATAACATAAATAAGAAACTTATCAACTAAGGTTTAAATGTATAACAAAATACTGGTTTAAATTTTACTCCATACAGGGATACCCACAAATAATAAGACTTAAATACAATACAGAATAAATTCTTTACAATCACATCATAATGCTCATTGTTTGTGAGTACTTCTATTTAAAAAGTATCAAACAGTTAGGAGTTCGTAATAAGCTATTTTTAAAAAACAGATTTCACGAATGCAAAGAAAAAAAAAAGGGTTTGTTTTAGGTCAATAACTTTTTCATAATCAACTCTATTGGGCTCAAAAAATATAAATATTCAAAATTCATCTTTTAATATGATCAAATTTCTCTGATTCAATTTGAATGAATGTATCCCTACACTGAGCACAGCGGGCTAAATAAAAAGTGTCCAGTGTAAGATACAAAGTAAAGGTTAGATGGTCACAGTGAGCTTAATAAATAGTTATTAGTGCTTATTATTGAAATAAAAGGTTGGAGGGCACAGTGGGCTGAAATTATTGTTTCTAGTGTTTTATATTGAAGTAAAGGTTGGAGGAGTACATTGGGCTGAAAATATAGTTTCTAGTGTTTAATATTGAAGTAAATGTTGAAGGAGCACAGTGGACTGAAAATATAGTTTCTAGTGTTTAATATTGAAGTAAAGGTTGGAAGAGCACAGTGGGCTACATATCAAGTTTCTAGTGTTTAATATTGAAGTAAAGGTTGGAGGAGCAAAGTGGGCTGAAAATATACTTTCTAGTGTTTAATATTGAAGTAAAGGTTGGAGGAGCACAGTGGGCTAAATTTATAGTTTCTAGTGTTTAATATTGAAGTAAAGGATGGAGGAGCACAGTGGGCTGAAACTATAGTTTCTAGTGTTTAATGTTGAAGTGAAGGTTGAAGGAGCACAGTGGGCTGAAAATATAGTTTCTAGTGTTTAATATTGAATTAAAGGTTATATTAGCAGAGTGGGCTGCATATCTAGTTTCTAGTGTTTTATATCAAAGTAAAGGTTGGAGGAGAGGGTGTTTATCTCTGAGCCGGTCATCTGACAGGAAACCATCGTCATTCTAGAACAAGATTAAATACATTGAAAAAATCTAAACTTTAATGGTGACTTCCATTTTGAATTTTTAATCCTATACTTTTATTAGTAATGATAATTTTTATAATGATAATAATAATAATAATAATGATGCTAATAATGATAATGATAATAATAATAATAATGAATGATGATGATAATGATAATAACGATAATAAAAATAATGACGATGATAATAATGACAACCACAACCAAAACCATCACAAGAACCACAACCACAGCCACCACAACTACAACCACAACACCAACAACAAAAAAAACAAAACAAAACAACAACAAAAATGTAATAATTAAAATAATTATAATAATAACAATAATAATACCTGGATACTGAAATATACTCTAGTGTAGTATAGTTGTGTTCTATCTGCCCTGATAGTTCCTTTAACTGTTCTCTGCTCAGAAAACAGTTTCCCAAGTTCACGCTTCTAATATTATTAATATATTAATATTTTCAAACTTGATTATTTAGATAATTTCAGGGAGTGGCAATGTAAGCTAGGTTAGATCAGTGCTTAGGGTCCATTAAATTTTAATGCGGATCCGGATCCTGGATCCGCACTGGAAAAAAATAGATCCGGATCCAGGTCATAAAAATTTCTTCTAGATTAACTTATTTTTTTTTAACAGAATAAGAATTTTCAGTGATTTTTCTTAATTTTTCTTTTTTTCTTAGGTTAAAACTTGATGAACCATTCAGAGATGAGGACATTTTTGTTTGCAGTCCTTTTTTGTTGGACCCGGATCCGTGGATCCGCATATCTTTGCGGAACTGGATCCGAATCCTAATCATAATAATAATAGGCCCTACAATCTAAATGTAAGGAAAAAGGTTAAATGGCTGGTACGACTTTGCGAGAAGGGTAAACTGCGTATTTCAAACTTTACTTGTGAAAAGCTCTTTCACAACTTCACGCTTCTAATATTAGATATTAGATGATTATTTAGATAATTTCAGGAAGTGGCGATGCAAGCTAGGATTTATCAGTGCTTAGGGTTCATTAAATTTTGATCTGGATCCGGATCCTGAATCCGCACTGGAAAAAAATATTGTATTTAAAAACATACAAAGTTTTAAGAGTGCTGTATAAGAAAATTCAACAATTGAAATTAAAAGCTTTCAGGGAATAATGGTTATAAATAGATTTAAATTTAAATAAGAAAGACATTTTAAGCACTTGGGAGGAAAGAAATGGAATTAATTTTAACAAGAATAAAAATAAAAATGAAATAAGGATAAATAAAACAAAATTGAGAGTATGAAAAAGAAGATATTTATATTATAGGCCAGAATCTTCTTCTGTTATTGATTAGTGAACAGCTGTAAATTAAATTGACTGGAAGGTAGAAAACTATCAACCACCATGGAAGACTCTATTAAAGTCTGTAATTTAAATAGAACACAAATGTTAAGAAAAAACTAAATGTTAAAGGAAATTATATAAAAATTGTTAAGGAAAATAAAAACTATTAAAAGGATTGTAAGCGTAATTTTAAGCGTAATCTATGCAATGATGGAAATTCAAGATTTACAACGGTACCATTAAAAACTTTATCTGATCAATTGTGAACTTTATATCCAGGGCTAGAGTAAGGATGGTTAAAGGAAGGAGAAGGGACTAACCTAAGCCTAGAGAGAGCTAGAGTAAGGATGGTTTAAGGAAGGAGAAAGAACTAACCTAAGCCTGGAGAGAGCTAGAGCCAGGATGGTTGAAGGAAAGAGAAAGAACTAACCTAAGCCTGGAGAGAGCTAGAGCCAGGATAGTTGAAGGAAAGAGAAAGAACTAACCTAAGCCTGGAGAGAGCTAGAGCCAGGATAGTTGAAGGAAAGAGAAAGAACTAACCTGAGCCTGGAGAGAGCTAGAGCCAGGATTGTTGAGGGAACCTGAGCAAGATTACATCCCTCCACATTCAAGTCTCGAAGTTTACAGGAGCCAAGTACTCGGGAAAGCAAGGCAACAACCTGGAAATGAGATTTAGTCTTTAAGGGGCTGACGTTGTAATATTAAGTAAGAGATGGTCATTCCCGAATCCCCATTCACAACAAAACCCATTAAACCTTCTTCTGACGGAAGATATTCTTGTTTTCTAACTAGATTTAATTATGTTGAAGTGGGTTTCTCCATTTTAGTGGCTTTTAGATGTATGCCGTAGCCATAATTATTAGTGCTAATATAAATGTGAAAAGGTATAAGGTTTCAAATTTTATGCGGTGAAAAAGTAAATTTGTTGGCTGGAATATATAAAAAAGCATTTATCCTTAAAAAGAACGAATGATTTAAACATGAAATTAAACCTACTTTAGTTTAATAACATCTACCTGTTTATCAACTAGTTTAATAACATCTACCTGTTTATCAACTAGTTTAGCAGCTGCCAAGTTAACAGTGTGAATACCAGTAGCTGTATTAGCCAGTAGGTCAGCAGGTACATCTCGCAATATATTTCCTAAAATTGGTAATTTCTTAAATCAAAACCTGTGCCCCCCCCCCCCTCAACTCAACCACTCAACCTCAGAGTAAAAGTTTGAAACCTTGAAACTCGCGCAGTTGTATAAAAAATAAAAACGCTTGGACACATTCAGAATTGAAGTGCTCGGCTTTTTAAAATCTTAAGCTAAGACTATAAATATAAAAAATATTGGCTTTAGAAATAAACATTTTTACGACATGCTGAAATGACTATCCTGAAAAATATCATTTTTAATCTAATATACCAATGTAATAAGCTTCGAGCACCGCCTTTTAACCTCCGAGCCCTGAATTCTGGCTCTTTGTTTACCTGCTAGGTTCAGTGTTCTCCGGGTAGAGTTGAGTATAGCTGAGTTCAGTATCCAGATAAACTAAGAATATATGTATACCTGCTAGGCTCAGTTTTCTCCGGGTAGGGTTTAGTATAGCTGAGTTCAGTATCCAGATAAACTATGAATATATGTATACCTGCTAGGCTCAGTTTTCTCCGGGTAGGGTTTAGTATAGCTGAGTTCAGTATCCAGATAAACTATGAATACATGCATACCTGCTAGGCTCAGTTTTCTCCGGGTAGGGTTTAGTATAGCTGAGTTCAGTATCCAAGCTATGCTATGAATCTATGTATACCTACTAGGCTCAGTTTTCTCCGGGTAGAGTTTAGTATAGCTGAGTTCAGTATCCAGGTGTACTAAGAATCTATGTATACCTGCTAGGTTTAGTGTTCTCAGGGTAGAGTTGAGTATAGCTGAGTTCTGTATCCAGGTATACTAAGAATCTATGTATACCTACTAGGTTCAGTGTTCTCAGAGTAGAGTTGAGTATAGCTGAGTTCAGTATCCAGGTATACTATGAATCTATGTATACCTACTAGGTTCAGTGTTCTCAGGATAGAGTTGAGCATAGCTGAGTTCAGTATCCAGGTATACTATGAATCTATGTATACCTGCTAGGTTTAGTGTCCTCAGGGTAGAGTTGAGTAAAGCTGAATTCAAGTATTCAGGTATACTAATAATCTATGTATACCTACTAGGTTCAGTGTTCTCAGGGTAGAGTTGAGTATAGCTGAGTTCAGTATCCAGGTATACTAATAATCTATGTATACCTACTAGGTTCAGTGTTCTCAGGGTAGTTGAGTATAGCTGAGTTCAGTATCCAGGTATACTAAGAATCTATGTATACCTACTAGGTTCAGTGTTCTCAGGGTAGAGTTGAGTATAGCTGAGTTCAGTATCCAGGTATACTAAGAATCTATGTATACCTACTAGGTTCAGTGTTCTCCTAGGGTAGAGTTGAGTATAGCTGAGTTCAGTATCCAGGTATACTAAGAATCTATGTATACCTGCTAGGTTCAGTGTTCTCAGGGTAGAGTTGAGTAAAGCTGAGCTGAGTATCCGAGATGACTGTGAATCTGTGAGATTAGTGAATGCAAGGTTTAGAGTCTCTACTCGGCGTACAGTACTTTCCCAAGAGGTATCCTGTACAAGAAGTGTAAATGAGAACAGTACATGAATTACAAATTTACTGTAGAAAAGTACATATTTTAAAAACTGGAATTTTCTAATCCCTATGTATTTGCATTTATGTTGTAAACCATGGATATTTCAAACATTTGCTCCAAAAAAATCATAGATTGAAATATTATGGGCCTACGACAGTAAGTTGCAAAGATATAGAGCTTAAAATAAACAAGAGTGTGTGGCAAGAACTTAGTTCCTTTACAATTTAAAACTCGTGTTGCATTGAAAAAGAAAAGGAACACAAATTTTTCACTATCTATAATATTGTAAACCTATCATCTTTGCAACCTAATGTCATAGACATTCTGCTAGATAAAGTTAGACATTTTAATGGTTTCAAGATTAAGAGATTTGAATATTGGAGTTTTAGACAAGTAATCTATTCCTTTATGAATTTGATTCCATTCATAGTCTAACCTAATAATCCCTTAAATTCTAATATACAGGATTATCCACAAAGGACAAGACTGTAAAGACGACCTGAAACTATTTAAATACAAGGATTCTTAGTTTAAGTCTTCTGCCTTGAATATAGTATTTTTGGGGGGGAGGGGGGGAGGGGGGGCAAAGAAAGAAACAAAGTTACAGTTGTAGGGAATCGTGAATACAAGGAAACAGGCCTTGTTAATTACACACTGTCGTCTTCAAAGTTTCTTCCTTTGTGGGTAAACCTGTATATTTATTGTTTACCTGTATGTTTGAGAGGTTGACATTATTCACAGTAAGATGATGGATGGATGGGAATGAATTGATGAATAGATGATTCCACTGATCAGTGCTCAAACAAACGTAGTTCAGGGATAAACTCCTAAAAATAGAATTATATAAAAACAACACATTTCTTGCTGAAGCTACCAATAAAATTTGTATATCAATATTGTCCTTAACTTCATAAATTCCTTGATATATATTCAGTGCTAAGGAATACTTTCATTTTAATCCGGAGCCGAATCCATGTCATGAATTTTTCTTCAAGATTTACTCATTTTTTGAACAAATAAATAATTATTTTGTAGTGAAAATCAATCATTCAGGGATTATGAACTTTCAACAATTGCTATATTTGCGAAACTATTTCCCCATTTCGCTGGAAAGCGTACAAGGAACCCTTTGAAATAAAAATATTGAAATACCTGAGATTTGAAAACGCAGAGCTGATAGTTTCTGCTTTCAGGTCCGATATATTTATCATTTTTAACTTTAGATCAATCAATCTTCCAACATTCATCTAAATATGTAATATTTTACTATTACATTACTTTTAGAATAAAGCTAAAGAAAACTTAACTCCCTCCACCAAAAAATATCAACAAAACTTTTAAAAAAGTGCAGGATAATACTTTTTTTATCCCATGCCATTCCCTTTCAACTACTCCCATCCCACCTAATCCCATCCCATCCCATCTCATCTCATCTCATCCCATCCCGTGCCAGTTGAGGAATAATAAGGGATCTTGTTGGGAGAATGTTTTGTGCTTTGTGACTATCAATTTTTCTCTCACTGAGGATTAATATAAAATTTCAAAAAGTATAATCGTATATTACATACGGTTATCTATTTTATATACCCTTTACAAACCTTTAAAAAGAACTGGTCCCAATGAGAAGGAGAGAGAACTATTCCAGAAAGATCTAATTCCTTTCTCCGGGATAAAGCATTGGATACAATATCCACAGGTACATCAGCTTAATATGCAAAGGTCACAATTTTTAGGTTGCACATCATCCAGACAGAACAAACACTAGGCCGAGGAATATCAGAAATATATGACGACGACATTTAGACATTGATTTTCTTTATTATTCCAGCGAGGTGGGGTAAGCATTACAGTTAAACTATGCGAGGTGGGGAAACTATTTTTATTAAGAGCCACTTTTCAGAAAATAAAAATAATTGATTCAGAGAATATAAATAAATAACAAATATTTTAGAACAAAATTTAGTTATAGTTTATAAATTATAACAATTTAAATGCCCTTAGATTTTTGAACTGAAGAGTTCCTATATTATATATATTAGATAATATGAAAACAAAAAAGGCCAAATATACACATTAAGTAGTTTTTGTTGTATGAAGATTTTTAATATCACAATTTCCTTACCAATCATAATGGAAACATTACATAAATTATAGATTTTATTGATTCTAATAAATAAAAAATAATAATTTTATCTTACTGTTTGTATCCAATAACTGTCAATACGGTTGAACCGATTTGACCCAACTTTTGTGTGGGACCTCACATGGCCCTAGGGAAGGTTTATGAATGAACAAAATTAAAAAATTTGCCTCCATCAAAATTCGATTTTCATTAAATTTTTTAAAATTTTGAAAATCCACGAAACTTTTTGTTTGAATCCGCGAATTTGTTTTGTTTTGTTTTACAAATTTACAATGTACACAAAGAGAACATGTTCACATTTAAAATAGAAGATGGGCACGAAGCGCCCTAAAAGCCTATTATATATATTAGTCACAAAGAATAACAAGAAACTAATTGAATGTTAAATGTACATATAGTACAACTATACTGATGGTAAAAGTAAACAAAACAGAATTTTGTAAACATTTACGTTATAAAATGACACAAATTTGTATTGCAAGGGGTACTAATGTATCTTAATTTACAAATATGTATCCTCTTGGCTTCACTGGACTTATAGAATGTCGTCTTCTAAATATATTCGAGCCTGGTGTTTGTCCAGTCTGGATTATGTGGTTGTTAAGTTAGAGTAAATAGATATAGAGTAGGTGTACTTGAGTTCAAGCGGAATAAGGTAGATATAGATTTTAAAAACATTTCTCACATGAAGTTTATATATGTTAGTCTGTAAAAGAAAGAACGCAGTATCCTGTTTTCTCTCAGCTTTCTACAAACTCAGTGACTTCTACGGCGGAATAAGAATTAAAATGTACACATAGCAGTATGCTCAGATGGGGTTACAGTTAGCCCAGGCAGGAAATGGGGGGAAGAGATGGTGTTGTGGGGTAGGGGGGATGAAGACTATATATATTTACTGTAAGGTTGTTAATCTCTAAATCCGGCAGTTAATTTGATCTTTTGTCATCTACAGGATTAACTAATTCCGTTTGGATATCCCATGGTCGGAACCCCAACAATTAAAATTTAGGGTTGAAGAACGTATACTCTTTAAATAAAAAAATTGCAACATCAATGGATATCGAAATAAATCGTGGTTAAAGACTATCTCACACAAAAGTTGCAACCTCTTATTTAGATTTTGATTTATGTTTATATGCCTTCAATAACCATTATTCTTCCAAACTTTTAGTTTAAAAACTTTGATTGTAAGGTTTTATCATGGTGTTTGCTTTTTTATACATCTTGTTCACTTCTTGTAAATCCTTAATATTTACAGATATAATGTTCTATTCTCAGATAACTCGTTGATTGGAAAAATTGCTTTTGGATCCAATTTCCAAATAAATAAATAACGAAAAATAGTTTTTTTTTACAGTTTAACCCAGAACTAATAATTACTGATATTTAGTTATATTAGTATACAACCTATTAAAAAATTGTCAAGACGACATTTTATAAACTCATTCGATATCTCTAAAGCTCTGGGTTAAACTGTAGCTAATAAGCTAATTTTCGAAAATGTTGAAAGTTGAAACAATTTTTCTAAAAGGTTTGTACCTAGATCAAGCCCCATTCCACCAAGAGTCAGGGACTCAAGACTATCCGGCATACTTCTAAAATACTCAAATCATGTTAAAAACAATAATTTTAAACTAATGTGTATATTTTTAAACGAAAGGAAATGATTTAAATTAATTTTTAAATTCCCAGCTCGGAAAAGAAGAAAACTTTGTTCGTCCATATATTTCAAGACAGAGGAATTTATGTTATTTATTTCGTTAAAATATCAATATCCCCCCGCACAGTACTCTTTGAAACTGTATACTATTGGTTTTGTATAATATTAAATTCAAAACAACGTTTGACAAGAAATTGAGTTTTTGCCACAACCATTGATTTTCTAATCCCTATGTCTTTGCAACTCAATGTCTTAGACCTAGGGTTTCCAGCGAACGAAACGTTTCGCGAAAAAATGCAAAAATTTTCGCATTCTTTTCCCCCCCGAAATTTTCGCATTAGTTTCTCGCGAAATTTTCGCATTTTCTCTTTCACACTTTTTCGCAAAACAGTGATGCAAAATTTCGCTATAAAACCGGAAATTTTCCCATTTTTCGTAAGCGAACGAAATGCGAAAAAAAAGCGAAACGGTCGGGAAAAAAAAATTTCGCGAAAAATGCGAAATTTTCGCGAGACGGTTTTTCCTTTTAGGTGGAAACCCTACTTAGACCTTTTATATTTCAAACTATAAAAAAGTTTACAAAAGTAAAGGTTTACTCTAGGGATGGATCGTTAAAAAAAACCAATCATTTCGTTTTTTTAACGACGAAGAAAATACTGAAAACGAAACGGTCATTTATAAGAACGAACGTTTTGGAAAAAGATAATTTTTTTAAATCTAAAAACGAAGCATTTTTATTTTGTCGTTTCGTTAACGAAGTTAGGTCGTTTTTAATTTTCGTCCTTGTCTTTATAACAATCGTTAACGATGACTCCTTGAATACTACCGATCCTTGGCGACCTTTTATAGAAAAAATACATTTTTCGGTTGGAAAACCCTTAGATTAGAAAAACCTTCGGTCAGAAACAATCAGTAATTTCTCTCGGAATAAAAAACATTTAAGCCAACATTCATAAACTTATCTTTATGAAATTTTCCTTGCATTAATTGTCATACAACTCATATTCATTAGCGTTTTTTAAGAAAAAGATAGTTTCGTTTTTTTTTAATTCAAAACGAGTGGTTTGTTCGGTGTGACCCGTCGTTTTTCTAAAAACGATACGATCGTTTTAAGAAAAAACAAAAACGAAATGAAAAGCAATCGTTTTTTTCGATCGTTTTAAAAACGATTAACAAACCTAGTTTACACCATTAGGTTGCAAAGATATGGGGAATATAAATTTGAGTTTGCGGGAAAAACTTAATTCCTTTAGATGACCAATCAAAGAAGAATGCAAAATCTGCGAATACCTGAAAACAGCTGACCAGTACTCTGTTCCAACCCCAGAGAAGTCCAGAAGGTTCAACTCAAGCTTGTACAATCTATCAAACAATCCTGAACAAGTATGCTTCAATATCACTCAATAGCAAAGATAGTAAATAAAGACCGGAATTTTTCTTGCGAGTTTTGTGTTTACTGTTGTTTATAAACCAGTTTTAAGTGCAGTGAGAAGCCCTAGTACGTCACACTTGAATAAAAGCAAAGCAATACCCCTACATGTTGTAGGTGAATACTCACATAGATTCAGATTGCATTAAAAGTTGCATCAATTTTTAAGACTGAGTTAAATTTAAAGTGTCGTAACACCTTGGCCTGTTCATCTTAGGACTATAAAAACACTTTTTTTAGATCCATAGTTAAGTGAATTTCTTGTCCAGGATTTGTATTTCAACCGACTCATTGAAACAAAAAAACTTTCCACTTTCATGAAATTCTTTTTTCGAATCCCTTTGTTAAGGTAATTCTTTTATATGTCAATCTTTGACCTTCAGATCTAGCAGACCTTCAGAATTCATAAATTAAAATATCTAAGGTCCACGAGTACGGCATTAGGCTGCAAAACTTTAGTTCTTTTGACTTGACTAGAATGAAAAGGAATTTCAGTTGGCTTTATTTCTTCATTTGAAAGGACTAACCTTAAAAGTGGATTCCAATCTACTAACCTTGAAAAATATGAAGGATTGGTACATCGTTGCAAACTCCCAACCCATCAAACACATCCCCACCATCCACTCTGGAAATATTGTCTCTATGTATGTTGTTGGAAGCAGATTTAACTGCATCAGAAAATCTGGTTAAATCGATGGGACTGCAGGCTTAATTTTAGCGTCCTTTAATTTATAGCGTAGCATGTCTGATTCACAACGGTGCTTTACTAACAAATATCTTGTCAATAACTTGGAAGATATCGTCCTTTTTCTAGCTGGAAAGTGTTTCTCTATTATTTCTGCAGTAGAAATACGCGAGCAACATAGTTGATCAGACAAAGCTGTAAAGAGAATTGTTGTTTATCGGACATGCCACTCTATTAGTTGAAATTATGACTACAGTGCTTTAAACATTGCAAAATTATGAACATTTATGTAGTTCTTTACCTCAAGGTTATTTTAGCCATCTTTCCGTCATGTTCCACCAGAAACCTGATACACAATATTAACAATAATGACAGATAGTTTAAAAACACATAAGAAGTAATTCATGAAATAAATACCACTGCTTTCTTAATGCCATTCATTAAGTTTGGAGACAAACCTCTCATTGAGAAACATTATTACGTCACTGTTGTTGGAGTAAAGCTGGATTTCTAAGATTGTATCTGCAGCTAACTGAATTGTCTATGAGTAAGGTTGAATTATCTAAGTGTATCCTACTACCTGAGTTGTCTATGAGTAAGGTTTGATTGTCTAAGTGTATCCTACTACCTGAGTTGTCTATGAGTAAGGTTTGATTATCTAAGTGTATCCTACTACCTGAGTTGTCTATGAGTAATGTTAGATTGTCTAAGTGTATCCAACTACCTGAGTTGCCTTGGAGTAAGGTTTGATTGTCTAAGATCTATTGTATCTAAGCTTGTTACAATATCAGTAAACAACTCCATTGGAACCTTAAATAAAATGTATTAACTTTCGTTCTCTAAGAAATAATCAATTTTTAAAAATTATTCGGATAAATCTTTAAGAGAAAAAATCTCTCACTGGACTACAATTAATATTTTACAGATGTATTTATTGCAGTTATTATTAATCAATATTCATTGTTCAAATCTACTTGAGGTTTATAAAGAGAACTTGCATGACCGTAATTACTTTTTTCTTCTAAAATAAAAAATATTTCAAAATTTACCTCTGTAAGATCGGTTTTACTGATATTAATCTCCTGAAGAAAACATTCTTCATTCTTTGATGTTTAAAGGGGCTGAATGCATTATTTTAAAAAATCCTGTTCCAGGTAAAAGGGATTGTTTAAATATTATCCTTTTTACAAACATTCTTTTCTGTTGTTTTTATAAAAAAGTAATTCGCTGACACAGGTACAGGTACAGGTACAGGTACAGGTACGATTTATAGAAAACACTGTCATATTCTTCAATTTTTTTTTATTAATTGCAGCGTTTTTATTCTTAAGATTTAATCCCCCTTTCACAACAACAGGCTAGACTTTTTACCCATTTTGATACTACTTGCCCAAAATATTCATTTATTTTACCCAATCATGCAAATAAACCTCCCCCCCCTCCTTTAAAAAATAAGTAACAATTAGGGGGGGGGGATTATTTTCAAGGGGAGGGAAGGTAGGAGATAAATGATTTTTCTAGAAAATATAAAACAACCCTGGCCGGCTTTAAGGCATTCATCTCCCTCTTAAGGTTGTTAAATGAGTGAGAAATCATTTGACAGAAATTAAATGGTTCTATGAACTTAAACCTAATACCATCAATACTTGAAGGATGGGGGATAATATTACAGAAAACAACAAAATTTAATGACATTTTCCAATTTTTACAGCTCGGTGAGAAAGACAATATTTTGCCTAAAACATACTGAAATTCAGAAATCAGCAAATTATAACTAAACAATTATTTCAGATTACATGGGAACATTGAATATTAATACATAAAAAAGACTTAACGTGCAGGGACTAGTTTTTTTCCGAAACAAAATATTTAAATAAAATAGACAAGATAGTTCTCAGGCATTAACTTGTATCCTATTTCTTTTTACAAATGTGTACTTCAGAAAAAATCTAAACCGGAATGAAAATTTTCCTTGGTGATTTGTTTGTTTAGTATTTTCTTGAGAAGCTTGTTGAAGAGCGGTGGAGGAAGTTTTGCATTTGATATGTTTAAATTCCTATAAAATAGATTTATCGACATTTTTTAATCACCTAATTTGAGAAATTAAAGGGACTGTCGACTGTCGAGTGTCAACTCTCCGTTTTTAGAGATGTCGGATTCACAATCGTACCCCAGATACAATGGAATTCGTCTGTTTTATAGGAGAAAAGAAAACCGACAACATCTTCCTCAATATTACTCCGCAGATAAAGTAAAAAGCGTATAGTTGTGAATTGGGCATCCCCTCGATCACTTATAATTTCGTCAACAGACACTTTAGAGAGTTAGTGTACCTGATCGTAGACAATGATTCTGAACAAAGTTCTGGATCTAGTTTGCTGAAGGATTGTGGGGAGGATATATCCAAGGAGTCCAACTAAAGCGTTAATTAAATATTAATCTTTACTCTTTAGAACCTAGTTTTTAATTTTACCCAAAAATAAATGTTTCTACTAAAATTCATTTACAGGGGTATAACTTTTCTTGATAAGACATATACCCCCCTTTAGAAATAATTTACCCTCTCAGATGTTAGTGTTACCATTTAAAAGGAATAAAGGAAATGTAAAGCTTGAACCTGATGTGAGTAAATCTACAGAGTATAGGATAAAATATATTTACATTATAAAAAAGAACAAATAATGGTTAATACTAATGAATCCCATCCTGTTTCCATCCTATTTCCTCCCCCCTCGTGCTTCAAGCCATGGTTCAAATCTATTGGCTTGAATTTAAAATAAAATTCTGGGTCAACGGTGGCTTTGGTTTTCCACGCGTTCAAACATGTGGTTAAAAGTATGTTTTCTGGGATGGAATCTTTTAACAGACAAATATCTCTACATTTTATACATGAAGCGACTTAACATCCACCCCACTGTTATCGTTGACTCCAGTTTTTTTACAAGGAAGCCTCTCTGTATATGCTTTCATTATGTATGATTTTTAGGGTCTTATTCGCTGAATACTAAAATGAATGATTGCTAGTGAAAAATCAATAACATTTTTGTAAAAATTATTAACAAAATTAACAACCTATTATTTTGAAGTCCAACTTTTAGCTTTATATTCCCAAAAATCATTCTTGAAATAAAATAGCCTTGAATTATCCATCTTAAAGAAGTTGAGGCAGAGGAAAACAGATTTGGGTATAAAACTGGACAATATTGACCATTTCTTTTGGAGCATGTTTTAATTTTTGAAAAAGTCGACAAAAGGCGGAAAATTATCCAAATTAAAAACCCAACCTAATCGTTTCTCCTGAAACATGTTCAATTTAATTTACCTTAGGTGAGCTGAGTACGTCAAGAAAAAGTACATTCCATTCCTAAACATGAATTTGTAGTGAGAATACAAGTTAAATCCGGGAGTGTATACTTTATAATGAATATTTGCTTGAAAAATATTTTTCTCCTTGACTTTTTGTATGATTTTATTTGCTGAATTGGGGGAAAAAAGATTTCGGGTTAATAGATGAAATTAAATATCAAAAATTATCGAAAAGGATGACAAAACTTGAGATAAAGATCATATCATTATTCATAACCTTCTCATGGTACCAAAGGTTTGATAAGTCCAGGGCAGGAAGCTTCGCGTATCTGTCAATTATCAGAAGGTTTGGAATACCTGAAAAAAAAACTCTTTACATATTCAATTACAGGGGAAGAAAGTAACAAATCGTCATTTGGCCCAAACCTGATACTGAATGTCAGGTTTGGCCCAAATGTGCAAAGTTATCGTATTTACCTGTTGATATTTTTGAATATAAGTCGAGAAGTAAAAAACCGTCCGCAAACTTTTATTTAGAACAGTTAAGGGTACATTTTATAACAAAAATTTAAAGATTAAACCCCTACAAATCAATAAAATTTTGGGTATATTTTTAGAGAACAATTTTTGGACCCCAGGCCCCCGCCCCCCCTCCTATCAATTTTGTACAGGGATCTTACAGAAAGTGTCTCAACTTAACCTAACCCGTGGCCGGAGCCCTCGGCCCCCTAGCCCATTCTAGCCTCAGCGCTCGGCCCAGAAAGTGTCTTAACTAACCTAATCCGTGGCCGCAGCGCTCGGCCCCCTAGCCCATCCTAGGACCGACCCAGAACATGGCACATTTTGAAGCAAATGCAAAGTTTGGCCGCAAAACATGTCGCGATTTTGAGACATTTCACAGATTTGAACCAATGATACTTTCAAGCATTTACACAATTTGATAACTAAACAAGGTCGAATTCAAATAATAAAACAATAAACATGTATATTATATACTCTGTTCTGAATCTAATATTTCAAAATATAACGACTAGTAAGTTGTAAGAATTATAATAACAATATTATATTGCACTAAACAGTCAAATTAAACAGTTAAACGCGTCCATGATTCAAATTCGTGATATAGGGTGTCCCACGAAACATGACGGTAATTTCCTAGTATACGATTTTTGGACCAAGTTTGTGAATAGTTTAAAATGTCTTCTTTCAATTTCATAATTAGTTAAGTTGTTTGATACTAAAGAGAATGATAAGATTTGATATTCGTACATATTCACTATAAAGAAAGTATAATAAATACCTCTTCTAATGACCATTCTCTTGCTGATTCTAGTATTTTTCCATAGATATGGCCGCGAACCAATCTCAAGACATCGCTTGTTGACAAGAACAAACGAACAGAGGTCTCGAGAATCAAGAAAAGAAAGAATTTTCTCGAGAATTTCTGGAGGAAGTTTTACCAGAGGGTCCATGTTTACCTTTCACAATCAGCTGTTCAATGTCTTAAGTGATCAGAATATCTGGCAGATGTGACGTCACGTTGTAAATACCAAACAGGGATAGTTAAAGTTTCTTTTGAATGAATCGAAAAATTACATTAAAAAGATTTAGTTAAACAAAATTAAAAAATTTCGGGGGTTTTTCTTATCGAATTATCGTCTTTTTTTAATTTTGGATTTTTAAAAGTTAAAAATGTAAGAAATTGAAATTTTAACATTTCTCCATTTTCCGTTGATTTAAATGTCTTAAAAAGAAATTTGATTGAAAAGTTACAAATACAATGAAGAATAAAGCACCTGTATGGCAGGTAGCTCTGCGGGGTCACGCAGTACATTTTAGTGTACACTTTACAGTTCAGTTTTATTTTCACAAAGCGCATTCTGGACGCAGTGATCATACACGTGTACTTTGTATCATTTTTTTATTATTAATTATCAAATATTCAAATGTGTTTTAAACGGGTTAACTGTTTCTTAACGCAGAGTTAAAATATATTATTATTGAAGGTAGATCAAGTACCCCCAACTATTAAAAAAGATTTCATATCATCAAAAAATCAAAAACGCAAATCTTAGAAACAGAAACGATTTTTATTTTCCTTTCCTAAAATCAGTTAAAATTGGACCCCTCCCCCCTCACAATTTCCCTAAAATATGGAATGAAAATAAACGACACTTTTCTAAGCTTTCAAATATCAATCTTATTTCAAATTTTAAACAGAATTTAATAAAAGATTTTTATCAGCAGAACCAATGTTTTAATTCTAACACATTCTATGTTTGCAAAAGAGTTGAATAAAGCAAAGACGACTTTACAAAGAAAAGAATATAAAAGAGTAAAAAAATAAAAGGTGCTAAAAATGCCCGTTTTCATAGAATGTACATCTCTTTCACACTCCGTGAAGCTTGTATTACAAATAAGTATAATTTTTATTTCTAAAAGTTGTTAGGTCATTGTCGAAAAATACTAACAATCCACCACCAATTTATATTAAATATAGTGTAAACAATAAATATGTAACTTTCCTTTCCTCTTCCTTAAATATTTCTATGTATATATTTTTAGAATTGGGGGAAATATTCCCACAACCTCTATTTTTAGAGGTTTTTAAATATTTCTCCTAAAACACTTAATTTTGTATGGTTTAAAAAAATCATTTTTTACTTTTACTTTACTTATTATCATTATAAACCTATAGCCGAGTAACACCGTCTTAGAGATTTTCGTGTTTTTTTTTGTCTTGCTCAAAGATATCATCCGTTTGTTTATTTTCTGGATCTTTTCAGTGTTATTCAACAGTTCACTAATTAGAATATATGCTTGCTGCATTTTAGTTCAGATAAAGATTATTTGTACTTCAGCTCTTCGGGTTGGACATGTATGCGTAAAATTTTGCGGAAATGTAAAATATTTAAAAAATATTTATTTTTAGGTAAGTATATATTAGTAAAATGGTCGGAACTCGCCGAAGATCAAGTATTCTCCCTGAGCCTGCCGTCGACACAGCGACACCAACCAAACGTGTCGCCGCTGCTGCTGAGAAGGTCGACACCCCGAGGAAGAGTCGACGACTCAGCGAGGTTGTTGTAGAGGATGCGAGGCCTACACGGAGCCCAAGAACATCAGCAAGAGGAGGAACGACGGAAACACCGGAGCCGGTTTCTAAACTTGTATCTAAGGTATTTCATTGTGTTTAAATCTTCATATGGTTTGTGTGACGCGTGTTATAATTTTAAATTCCCTAATAAAAGATTCCACCCCCCCCCCCCTTAATACCCCTTTCCCACTAAATTTACCCCAACTCACCTTTCAATAGTTTTTCCTCACTTCTAAAACAAAGCTATATTCGGTTTTAATCTTTCTTCAAAGAATTTTTATTTATCTTCACATACAAGTTTTGTCCAGACCTATAAAACCCCTTTCCTCAGAGCAGTTTTTTGCGAAGCAAACTATTACGCCATGAAAGTGTCCTAGAGTGATTTCCAAAGTAAATTTATACATTGTTCAAGAAAAATCTTGCAAAGTTTCTTTTCTTCATATCGCACTTTTTTAAAAAATATAATTTCCTGTCGATTAATATTTTCGATCTCTTCCCGTTGCAGTACACAGATTTGATGCATCGGAATTTCTGATGTATTAAATTTGACCTAACGGTTTATGTACAGGTGAAGGAGGAAGTATTGACCCGTGTACGCAGTCCAAGAACCAGTAGTATAACTACTTCTACTGTTTCTACAGCTAGGTATTAATTAATAATTGTAGCTCATAATTTTTTAAACATCATTGTTATTTGGTGAAAAACGAAGATTTTTAATTTATTCTTTGCTTTTCATTTAAACCAGCAGATAAAACTAGGGACACATATTTTTTTTATTAGCAAAGATATGGGAGCAAAAGTTTTCCTCCCAGCCTAATTTTTTAATTCCTTTATTGTGTGAATTTGTTTTTGATTTTTTTTCTTTTCGGAACGTTTTTATGAAGGATCGCTCCAAAAAAAACAGGCAGAAATTTAGAATCATCACAATAGCTTTTTTTATTTTCTAATGTTTAGAAAGACAGTCGCAGCTGTTGCCGAGAATCCTGCTGAACTTTTAAAACAGAAGACTGTGAAAGAAATTTCAAAAGAAGAGATCGCTTCAAAAACCACACCTAAGGGAAGGGCCAAGCGAGTATCAGAGATTGAGAGTAAGCCAACCACTCCACGCGTCAAGCGAGTTAGCGAGGCGAGTGAAGTGGAAGTTAACCCAGCGACGCCTAGGCGGGCTGGAAGGCGTGTCAGTGAAGTCAGTGAAGCAGATGTAAAACCTACCTCACTCACTCGTGGAAGGCGTGTCAGTGAAATGAGCGAGATTGACACAAGACCCGCCACGCCTACTCGCGGTAGGCGTGTCAGTGAGATGAGTGAATCGGAGAGTAGACCTGCCACGCCTACTAGAAAAAGTCGACGATTAAGTGGAACTATCGCAGAGTTTGTTGACTCTCCAGGGCTTCCATTGAAGAAACGTCAAGTGAAGGAAACATCTTCAGAAAGTTTGTCTACAACTACTGAGGGAGAAAAACCCGCGGAGGAAGTTAAATCTAGCGAAGAATTGGCCCTCGACGTTATTATGGAAGAAGAGGAGGAGAAAGAAGAGAAGAAAGAAGAAAAGAAGAAAGAAAATAAAGAAGAAAATAAAGAAGAAAAGATTGAAGAAAAGAAAGAAGAAAAGAAAGAAGAGAAGAAGGAAGAAAAAGAAGAAAAGAAAGTAGAAAAGAAAGAAAAAGAGAAAGAAGAAGAGAAAGAAGAAAAGATAGAAGAAAAGATTGAAGAAGAAAAGAAAAATGAAAAAGAGGCAAAGAATGCAAAACAAGAACAGGCCGAGGATAAAGAAAACGATTTAAATATTAAAGAAGTGGAGGAACCAGAAATTGTTAAAGAGAAGAAAGAAGATAACCGCGAAATAAATGTCAAAATGGCCGAATCTAAATCTCTCCCCTCTGATGTCAAGAAAATTTCAAAAAATGAAGAAGAGCTCAAGATTTTGGAGGTGCTGAAGAATACTTTTCTCTTAAATCCTATTCCTTGGCAGAAACGGAAATCTGGGAAATTCTGGAAAACTGAAAGATCTCAATTCAGAGCACTTAAAAAGGACAAAGGTCAAAGGTAGGTTTCTTTAACATGTTTCTAGTTAGATGTATCCCCGCCGCTGCGGTTAAGGTGGAATTCGATCGCAATGATGCCAATTTTTCTGCAAAATTCGTCTTTTTCAGCTTTGCAAAATTTTTATTCTATGAGAAGATTTAAGAGAAGATTTTTGGTCTGTGTTTTCATATATCTTCTGTCATGGTATAAATTTGGCCTACTGCACACTGGGACAGGGGCGAGCAAAAAAAAATAATCTTTGAAAATTTTGATATGTTTTTCATATGAAAGGTTAAACCCTACCTAACAAGAAAATATTATTTTGGGCACCCATTGTTTTTGAAAATAGACATTTTTAAAATTCCATTAGACTTTTTTGACGATTTTATTCTTAAATAAAAAAGGACTCAAAATGTGAATTTCTTGGTTCCAACCACTCCTATTTCAAAATATTTCATGACCAATATTTACCCTCCTTCATATTTTGCACGCTTTTTGGTAATTCTGTCCCAGTAAGTGGTGTAAATCAAGCAAATGGGTAGACTGAATAATCTTCTTAATTTGTAAAACTTTACAATTTTTGAAAGCCCAAAATACCTATAAAGTGGGAGGAATCATTAACCTGTAACCCAGTTATTTCTCATTTCAACTTGTGAATTGGGTTTTAAAATTACTTCGAAAGTCTGCTTAACAATTTTATGGAGTAACTAGCTTGTGAACCCAGCGTTGCCCAGGATACTAATAGTTACTCCCGCCGTCTACCCGCGCTTTGTCGTAATTTACGATTTTAGCTATTTTTCTCAAAAATATTGGGCCCACTCAATTTAGAAACTCAAAACCAATTTAAGACATTGGTTAAGGGGTTCATGAGTTATGATCGGACAAACAGACAAACGGAAACTACAACTTTATATACAGTGAATCCCAGATATATGAATACATAGACCGTCATAAGTTTTTTGATAATTCTAAAGAAACTTCTTTTTATTTCTAATTCAAGGTAAATTAATAGCCCTGAAATATGAATGCTATTGATATATTAATATTAGACTCATTTTTCCGCGGCATTTGATCTTAAATATGTAATACGACATTATACAAAACTCTTGGTACGTATTCATATATATGGGATTTACTGTATAAAGAACTAAACTTAAAAAATCTTTGCCCAGGCGAACTTTTGAGGAAAGATTAAAGCTGAAAGAGGAGAGAATAAGAAATAATGAGCTTGGGAACATGCTCATGAAGGAGAAGATTGCTAAGAAACAGGTAAAAGAAAAGCCTTTCTTTTTCGTACGTTAAAACTGATGAAAATAAGAAGATTTCCCCGTTATTTTTGGTTTATTTCCCGGTAATTCTAAATATTTTGGAGTGATATTTAAGAATTCTGAGTTCGAATTTAATGAATTTAATCCGCGTCTCAAAGCCGCCAAAAACCGGTTTCAATCGAGCGCCGGCTTAAGTCTTGAAACATGAATACATTTTTCAGTGGAACCAACCATATTTAAGACGCGTCTCAAATTCTTTAAATTCGCCCTCTGATACACAATACACAATACATGGGGTCATACTTCAAAGCAAAATATACATAAAGAAAAGGCCTAATGCCTTGACTTTCTCTTTAATAGTATGTTTCTAGAATTAAAGAATAAAGAATAAAGGATTTCATTATATTTTATAGAATTTATGAATACATATATAATGCAATTTTTTTTTGATGGAAATTATGGAAAATTTTCTTATTGCTTAAAGGACTTGAGACAGCGTATAGCTGAGAACAAGAAGAAGAAGGAGGAGAAGCAGTTAAAGAACGAGGTGTACCAGGTGGTCAGGAACCCGAACAAGATCAAGAAGATGAAGAAGAGTGATCTCGTCAAACGAGATATTCTCGCCAAGGTTCAATAATAATATTTTTTTTGCAGAGAAAATGTCCCAAACTGTTCTTCTGGATCCGGGAATTGATCTTGGAAGCCTGAATGGTAAATGTAAAAAAGATGTATTTTTTTATGAACCGTGATTATTTTTTACTTAAAAATAATGTCTTCTATATTCCACGCTTTCATATGACAAAGTGATTTCCGTTTGAAATGATCTTTGTCAAGTATTTTAAAACTCAAATAAGTTTAAAATGCCTAATATGAAAATGTTGAGTTCAGAAACGTATTATGTTATGTATGTTCAACAACCTGGGTCGGTTTTCAAAATTGCACTATGCTCACTCGGTTTGGACTTGGACTTACAAGCAACATTTAGGAAAGACGATTTTTTCAGATCATAATCGTCATGCGGAAACCGGTTTTCGCAAGTGTCATTCAAAGACGTAAAATTAACTTATGCACGCAATATTTTGCTTCTTTAAAATACTTCGAATTGGATATACGCCCCTACCGCCCCTCCTGTTTATATTTATCTAGGCATTAAACAAATTAAATTCCTAGGTTCCGGACTACTTGTAGGTTCCTACCTACCCAACCAAGTACTAGGAGTATATGTTGCTGCTACACCTGTAGAAGATGGAGAGGATGGACCTAAGGGGGAACTAGACCCTCCATGGATGCTGGAGCATGCAAAACAAGTTCTTAGGATGCTTCCAGGTCAGTTGTCATTTGTGAATACTAAACACAGCGCTTAGGATCCATTTGGTTTTGATGCGGATCTGGATAATGAAGACAAATGTTCTAAGTTTTCCTTTCCTTTTTGTGCTTTTTAATACTAAAACTTGATAAACCATTTAAAAAAGAAATTTGTAATAACCTCCCTTTTTCAACAATATTTGGTGGTTTGAGAGAAAAACGTTAATTTTCCACAGATTTTGGTTGATTGCTCATTGGATCCGGATCCGTATCCAGTAATCCTGAAGTTAATCACTTAAACCACAATACGGAAATATCGTGAGACAGTCTGATAATCTGATCTGAGATGGAATTTAAAGAAATTGAGCCACGGTTTAAATCTGCCAAAACCCAGTTTAAATCTTGAAACATTTGATACAATTTTAAGTGGAACCAACCATATTTAAGCCGCGGCTTAAATTTAAACCGCCGCTCAAATTCTTTAAATTCGGCCACAGGTTTTGATTATTGTACATTTGTCAAAACATGTCATATTAATATTATTATTTATCTTAGGTCAGAGTGTTCATACTTTTTCATAATTTTTATCCAGATTTCTTTTATTTTCCCCGAAAAATCATTTATTTTCCCAGAAAAAAACATTTATTTTTCCCGATTTAGCGAATATAAACCTGGAATTACTCAACAACTTTGTAAATATTTATTACAGTACATGCAGGGGTCAATATAATTCCCTTTTCAATCCCATTTGGGATTGACAAATTTGAAAGAAATGGGGGCAAATTCTTTAATTGGGGGCAAATTTTTTTTATATGATAATTTAAAAAAAAATTGGGGGCATTTTTTTTAAAAATTGGGGGCATTTTTTTCAAATTGGGGGCAATGGGGGCAAATGTGTTAGTGGAATTTGAAAAAAAAATTTTAACTTGGGGCATTTTTTTAAAAAATTGGGGGCATTTTATTTAAAAATTGGGGGCA
>NW_019396209.1:194837-195474 GCF_000591075.1 Eurytemora carolleeae
CCCCCCCCCCCCCCTCAAATATTTGCACCTAATTTCAAGGCATATAAATATATAAATATAAATTAGAAGCTGAAATGCCCGTAGAATTTTATAAATAGTTAAAAGCAATTCGAATTGAAAAAAAAGTTTAATAGAAAAAAGTTGCATCTGAAGTTTCGAAAAGTTTTTTAAAAGCGTAGGTAAACATGATCTTTGTACATAACCTGTTTCATGTTCATGATCTATTTGGATATATGTTTTCTAGAAATATTATAATATAATATAAAACCCTTAACAATTCTCAAAATAAATATTTACATGTTTATAATGAAGGACTCCGAGGTCTGGATGATGAGGTTGGTGATGTTATTTTCCTTGTTCCTAACTCCAAGGGACTCAGCTTAGGGAAGGAAGAGATCAAAAATATTACATACAAGGTAAATCAGGGGTGTGAATTTTCTCGAAAAAACATTCATTCCCCCCTTTTTGAAATAATTTTTACCCCTAAATTATGAAATGAGGCTTTAGGTTAAAGTATCAAAAATAACGAAAAAACTTTGATGAGGGATGGGGATAAAGGGGATGGTGGAGTTGGCACATTTGATGTAGGGGGGGGGGGGCTGCCTTCATTTTTGGTTCAAATCTTCCAATTTTTTGG
>NW_019396209.1:195796-302656 GCF_000591075.1 Eurytemora carolleeae
GTTTGATATGCATTAAGCCATAGTTGAAGTATTTTCTATTTGTGGAGGTCATTACAGGTCATTCAAATTCTATTTTATTTTATTTTAGGAATTTCGATCACTAATTAGGCGTGCAGCCAAAAAATTGGAAGATTTGAACCAAAAATGAAGGCAGCCCCCCCCCCCCTACATCAAATGTGCCAACTCCACCATCCCCTTTTAAGTATAATCCCCTGTGGTAAATCCAAGGATTCGTGCTCCGTAGATAAATTATTATCTTATTTCCATCAAGAACTTTTTTAAAGTTAAAATTGTGCAAAATTTTTTTTTAAATTCTCTAAATATCCCCACTATCACCTGTAAGACAGGGGTATATATTTTGTCAAATATTATTTCCACATTCTCCAAAAATCGTAACTTTCTCCCTGGATTTATTTAAAAGTATATGCTGAACCTGTTACAAAATTAATATTAAAAAAAGAAATAAATTTTGAGGATTTTGAGAGTTTTCCCCTCCCTTTTTTACTGATTGTACCAAAAATTTATTTATTTTACTCCATAATGCAAGCGCGAAAAAAATTGTGGTCTCGGATCTTAGACCCATGAGTCTGAAATTTGGCACATGACATCTTAGGGCTAAGTAAAAAAAAAGTAAAAAACGACCACTCTTCCAAATATACTTCAGAAAATATTATTTTTAAAAGGGGGATGTGTTTTATACTAAAATATAAACCCCTAGAGTAATTTTAATTTAATGTTTCCCAGGTTACTGAGCAGAGTATTGATTATGTATTACTGGATACTCACTGTATCCTAGATATCCCAGTAGCCATTACATGCGGAGAGAATTCAACCCAGATGTTATTCTCTCAAGCTGCTAAAGGTATATTTTGTAATCCTAAGCAAACTTAATTTTCTGAATATTCAAGTCGTTTTCCTTCTAAAAGAGACTTTAGAGCTAGGCGTACTTTTAACGTACATTTCTTATTAAAATAAAAGTTGCAAATAAGGAAAAAAATCATTGTTGTTTTCATTTAATTATTAGTTAACCTACAGTTTTATAAATGAAAAGAAGGGTCTCTTAAAATAACGTGGACAGTCCCTTTAATCTAAAAAATATTTTTCCTTCCACTTAATATTTAGAGTTTTCAATTTAGCTAATATTTTAAATCATTTTCCTTTTCTGGTTAATTTTGTTTGAACTTTTAATATGAGAATATATGAATATTTTTCTCAAGTTCAGATTAATTTGTAAACTTATAAAACTTAAGATGTAAAAGAAACAGGTTTATATAGTTTAAAGATGTATTCAATGTAAGAATGGAGATTGACAAATTAGATTTTTTACTGTTTTTTTCTGAATTTCTTTTTTTTTCTTAAATGCAAGAAATGCTTCAGACACTTTTGCAGAGAAACCACAAATGAAAAGAAACAGTTTACATAAAAAAAAACATACATGAAATTACGCTTACAGTTCAAATTTATGATAGTTACAATATTTTACTCTAAAAATGTATGTACAAATGTGTAGACATTGTAATTTAGGGTTAATTATGCAATTCTGAATCTATTTTTGCAATTGATTCAAATTTTGCGAAAATAAAATTTGTCCTATTTTTTAATCGAAATTTTGCGCAAGATTTCGTAAGATATCTATCGAAAACTTAAATGATATATGTTAAATTATGTATACAAGCTGTTTATTTTCGAAGATCTAGATTTGTCTATTTTAACAAAATTTTCAAAATATTTCCTTTTTTTTAAATTAGGTGTGGAAAAGTTTGAGCGAACACTGCGGACTGGAGTTTGTCTGGTAAATCATGGTATAATGAAAGGGGAGGAGCCGATTTGTCCCGCCCAATTTGATACCAAGAAGAGGAGTAAAGGGAAACCTAAAGATGAGGTAATATTTAGCCAGATTATTTAATTGTCTTAATGTTCAATTAACCATGAATATGTTTCATAACGTTTTTTTTTTCGACATAGAAAAACTTGCAAGTTCATTTTTTCATTTTAATTCTGAAAAATATACACCTTTGAAGCTTATTTTTTATTATGGTCTATCCTTAAGAGTGAAAATTTGTTGAAATAGCAATAATATACAATGCTTGATATTTGAATAGTATATGTTTTTGCGTGACAACTTTAAATTTGAGGGATATGTCCCCTAATCATTTCTAGTACTATGGGGTCCGACAGGACCGACACTTAGGGCCTTAGGCATAGCATTGCAAGTACACGGTTATTCCTAGATTATAATTTGGAATTTGAGCTTATGCTTTGAAAGTATTATTTTTTAATGAATATTTTTGAAAAGAATAATTTAAGTTTGCTGGAAACCATAAATGTAAGGTAAAGACTGAAAAAATTAGTGCAGTCGTCTTTGAAGTCTCGTCACTGTACAGATACAACTGATTTTTAGAATTCTATTGAATGAATGTAGTATTTGTTATTGCTTTTTTTAAAATGTCGCTTTTGATTTCGTAATTTACCGTTGCAATTGGAAAACTTCTACTTTTTTAGAAATGTTGCAGTTGCAAATAACAAAATACTTCGCGACATTTCAGAATTTCAGAATTCTACTGTTTTTTGGTTTTTATTGTAGGATATATCACAAAACATTTATTTTGAATTTACATTAGGATGATGAGGAAGGTCAACAAATCAAGTTCGATGTTCAAGTACTTGTTAAGGTAACAAAATAATTAAATATATTTTTTTATGTTTGTCTGTGTACTTGTGTCAAATATAAGTCAACCAATTTTTGGCAAATCGTATGACCCGAGTGAAGTGGATAAAACTGGTGGAAATTAAAACGTCGACATCGACGATTTTTTATTTATTAAATCAGAAATATCCGCAAAATTTTTGTTGAAATGAAAAAGTTGCTTTCAAGTTTCTTAACCTTGCTTGTATTGAAGTTGGATGATTATTTTTTATGGAGAAGGATTATCCAAATTGCCTTTTTCAACATCTAACATTATTAAGAATTTTTTCTTGTAGATTTTAATGCCATTAAAATACTAACAGAACTCATATGAATCTATTTTATTAGAATGATTTACATAATTAAATTTTACACTCCTAATAAATAATAATAAAAAGGCTAATTAGGGAAAAATATTATTTTATTTCTTATTATATTTGAGAATCTACATTAATGTATATTGGAATTTCATAAAACTAATAAATGAAAGTAAGTAAATGTATTTATACAGTTTGTACAAAATAGACCACATCAGAATTATTTGAATTATCTAAATTATTTGAATTTCAAACTACTTGTTGATGCTTGTGTAACTCTATTAGTGCTTTGTATTCATGCCTTTTTCCCTTTTTTTAAATTTTCTTGTACATTTTTTATCTATTGGCAAACAGTTATTTCACCACACTATTTAATTATGACTATTTGAAGTTTAAATTTTATCTTCCTCCAGAAATATATCGTTGACAAAAAAATTAAGAATAGTAAAAGCCTGAGTGCTTCCATCCTTTTTGTTACATGGTAAATAAAACTTACACTAGACCTAATCTTGTAACGTGAGATAGAAAATCATTTCCTTCAGGATTTAAGAAAACCTTAATTTTTGTAAAGAAAAGTTATTTTTCCAATTAATCGAACCAATTATCCACCGATGCAAGATTAAAGGAAAAAAGTTGTAGAGAATTGTATTTTATCTTCTTACAGAAAGTTAAAAAGAATATTTCATCTTTTCAGACTTAGATCAAAGAAAAAAAATTAGAGAACTTAAAATGCTTTCTGCATACGGCGCTATTAAAGGGACTGTAGACGTAATTTTAAGGGACCTTCTATTGAAGAGTAACATGTCCGATTCACAGTTGTACCTTTTAAACCTCTAGATAAGTATTACCAAGAGAGACTGGCGAAAGTAGTTTTTAGACAGAAACTACATTTGGAAATAATCAATTCTCACCTGGAACAATAAGGACATCTCATTCATTCTTGACCAGGCAAAGGTTTATAGGGTGAATCGAACATGCTACTGGACAAGCAAAGGTTTAAAGGCTGAATCGGACATCCTATTGGACAAACAAAGGTTTAAAGGGTGAATTGGACATCCTATTGGACAAACAAATGGTTATTTTGAATTTAAAACTGTTAATGCATTCTGTGTCCGTAGGTGAACTAATTATAATTCTGGGAATTCATTAGAGGTCGAATATCAGACCATAGAAGAATATTTATTTTTAAGCATAGGGATACATACTGCATAGTTATATATGCATAAAATATTCAATCTTTTATGTCATTTGATCTATATATATTGAACTTATTTAACTTAAGAAAATATATACAAGTTTTTATATGGCTGCATATGATGCATGCATAGCATAGACTTATATAAGAAAATATATACAAGTTTATATACAGCTGTATAGAATGCATGTATAGCATAGACTTATATATGAAAATATATACAAGTTTATATACGGTTGCATAGGATACATGTATAGCATAGACTTATATAAGAAAATATATAAAAGTTTATATACGGTTGCATAGGATGCATGTATAGCATAGACTTATATAAGAAAATATATACAAGTTTATATACAGCTGTAGAGGATGCATGCATAGCATAGACGTATATAAGAAAATATATACAAGTTTATATACAGCTGTATAGGATGCATGCATAGCATAGACTTGTATAAGAAAATATATACAAGTTTATATACGGTTGCATAGGATGCATGCAAAGCACAGATGCATATACTCATATAAGAAAATCTATACACATATATGCCTAAATAAGGCTGCATAGGATGCATAGTTTTTTATGCATAATATATGCAAACATTTATTTCATGAGAATATATATATAGAACCTCCGCTGGAACGTAACCAAAAATTTTCTTTTATATTTTACTTTTCTTTTGATTATAAGATTTAATATAGAATTTATTATATTTAGCTCTCTTCACCGTTAAACATTCTTTTCTGAAGAATTGTAAAACTCCAGCAGATGCTACATTTGAAAAATATTGAACATTGAAAGAAAGAATTGAAAGGGACGGTCTTCAAATTTCAAGTTAACATTCATTGTAAACATTATTTTATGGCTCTCTTGAGTTGATCCATTATGTTGAGTTCACCCACATATATTTTCTTGAACTTTTATTTTATCTTACTTTACTCCAGGACTAATTTAATGTTTGCAATTATATTTTTGTAGGATGATCCAAACGTTAAGGAGGATGTAGACATAGGCAACAATAATGTGAGAATAAAGCTAGCAGGTGAGTTCGCATTTAAAAATATCAAAATTTGGCCGGAATAAATAGAGAAGTAGTTGGACTAGATCAGTCTAGTTAAACTCACTCTTATCTGTAGTTGAATTACTTCTTAGTTTATCAGTTCAAGGGCAAGATTTAATGAATATTAGCAAGCAGTAGTTGAACCATGTAAACGTGGAATCATTATCCTAGTTTGTGGTTTTAAGTTGAAGATATGTGGTTCAGCTGCGCCTACGCGGTTCAACTACTTTCTATCATTTAATTTTTCTACAGAAATTCACCGTTACATGAATTTTAAAAGGGAAGCTGAAGAGTAGAGCTTGTGTGCCTCATGGAACATCATTGGAACAATGTAAACATGCCGTACTGCAGGACATCATGAGATCACTAAGGTAGTTTAAATTTAGAAATGGTTTTAGCAAAAACAGCCAATATCATTTAAATTAAAGTTAGATCAAATACTCCCCCCCNCGGTAAATGTCTTCTCCTTCACATTAAATGTGTACACACAGAAACACATATTCGATATTTTACAATACCACATGCATTGGTCTTAAAAATAACATGTGCGCTCAATTTTAATAACCGCATATGTGATATCTAAATAACATGTGCGCTCATTTTTTAAATACCACTTTAATCCTCAGCTTTTCTCATATTTCAGCTGACGTGTTTATACTTAATTGTGGTTTTTGTTTTGTTTTTATTGCGCACGTGTTTCTGATAAAGAATCTTTATTTAAAGGGACTGTAAGTGTAATTTTAAGTCACCCTCAATCCAAAGATGACAATTCCAGATTTACAACGGTACCCTTAAAGCTTTGTCTGATCAAGTATATGATTGAGAAATCAATGTGTTTGTTTCTTTAAACTGTTAATTTCCATTTGCGGTATCTCTCCGTAAGTGACTAGCGCATTTCTTGCTAAACAGAAGCAATGGAGAAACTCACAGAAATAACACTTTTCTGAGTCAGAAAAACGACGGTATCTTCCACATTTTTGATCGTAGTTAGATACCAAAGGTACTATTGTAAATCGGGCATTGCAGTTTTTTATGGAGGGTCACTTAAAATTACGTTAACAGTCCCTTTAATGAGATTGTTATCTCTAGGTTTTTTATAACCATATATGTGTAGATTTTAAAATTACCGCATGCATTGATTTAAAAACTAACATATCACTCTAAAATACCCTGTATAGCACTTTAGCTAGTTCCTAAATGTAATTTATTTCCGCATCTGATATTGTGTGTTTTCTATTTCTATTTAGAAATTCCTGATAATATCATGTGTATTGTGTAACCTTGACTGAATCAATGAATAAATATAATTCCATGATTTTATAGTATCAAATGAATAATTTTGAAGAGTTGTCAACGAAATTTAAGTTGACCCTCTATTTAATATAATATTATATTATTAATATATAAATCATTAATATAAAAATATAAAGGAGACCTTTGCAGTAGAAACGATGAAGGAAATGTCACATTTAAGCATTTTAATTGTTTATATATATTTTATTGCGCACTTTCAATGTTTAATTTTCTTAGAAATTGCCTTCAAAAGCTGAAGAAAAAGTTTAAGATTTAATCACTCTTAGCATGGATTAAAAGTTTTAAAAGGTTTATCAATGATAACATTATCTCTAGGAGGGAAGATATCAGCTCATGAAACCTGTTATTTGTATAAAAAATAATATAAACAAAAAAATATAAGCTTTAACAATTACTCAAAAGAATGAAATTATTCAATATTAAACATAAACAAACAAGCATATTTTCGGATATCTATATATAAAAAGTTGTAATCTCTTTTTGTCTGTTTGTTTGTCCGATCATAACTGATTCCTTGAAGGATTTGCCTCAAATTTTATTTGGGGAACTCAGGAGAATCGCGAAATGTTCTTAGTTTGGTTTTGAGATTTAAGTTGAGTGGGTCGACTTTTAAAGTAAAAAATTAGTTTCCCGGAAAAATAGTCCAAGTGCGAGTAAACGGCGAGAGTAACATTAAGTAACCTGGGCAGCAACGGGTTCCCAAGCTAGCATTATATATTACACTAGCTTGGGAACTCAGGTTTGCCTTTAAACTATATTTTCCTTCTTTGATTTTGAAACCAAATTTAAATATTTCCGTAATTATACCGAGTTCCCAAAACAATATTTGATTCAAATCGGTCACAGTTATGATCGGACAAACACAAACAAGGACAAACAAGAGATGTTTACTTCATAAATATATAATGTATTTCTAAGACTTGGTAAAAATTTTTGCCTAATTCCCTATATTAGTGCTCTCCTGTAACCTGTCCTTCCCGTCTATACAAATCTTTAAACCAACCTAGACTAAAGATGTTACTAAAGATGAATGAAGGGGGGAGGATGACTTAATTATTGTGCTAGTATTTGGCCAAATAAACAAATAATAAAATCCTTATTTTGTTCAGAGGACGAATATTACTGCACTGTGATTCTCTGGTAGGAGAGGAGGGTGGTGAAGGAGAGGCAGGAGATGGTCCTATTGTACATGAACCACCTAGGGAAGATTGTCAACAATTAAATGAAAATTTTGGGCGCTTGACGCACCACGTTTTCGTGCAAATTTTGGCCGAAGTTTATTTTTTATATTTAATTTATCCTGGGAAAATTAAAAAGGTATTAGCATCATTATTCATAATTTATAAGAAGCAGGGTTTCAAATTCTCCGTAGTAGATTGCTCGTGGTTATTTGATGCAATTTGAAAAGGAAGGATATTGTACATGGCAAGATTACAAATTTGAACAGAAAGTTAAAAATTGAAAAAGAAAGCGCGATGCAAAGTTATTAGAATACTGCTACATCTACATCTTTAAAATATCAAGGGTTTACAACATCAGGCTGTAAAAATGTAGGAGTTGGCAAGTTTAAGTTTGAGGAAATTCTCAGTTCAAATGTTAATTTTTAGTTGTTTTGGACTCTTCGATCATTTTGTCAGCGTTTTTTCTTGGATTTGTAATATGTACTTCGAATAATTTGGGAAAACCCCAGTTGAAAAAAAGTTGACACTTTATATTTACTAGGCGGGTGTTTACCAACCTACCAGGAACTCAGATCTGTATATCTGATTACCTATATCCAGGGGAGGGGGGAGAGGATGCTATTGAATCCATTAAGGTAAATATTAATAATTTCTGAAAACATAAGGAGATTGTAAATTAAGAAACAAATGGCCAAGGCTAATTGGCTCCTAATCTAATAATAGTTTTTATCCTGTCTGTATTATCTAGGACTATTCAAATATTAGGTCTTTCGGATTTATCAAATTGTACAAAAAATCTGCTCATTGTATGCATCTGTTTATCCTTGTTCTATCTGGTTATTCATGTCCTATCTGTTTATTATCCTTGATCTAGCTGTTTATCCATATTCTATCTGTTTATCGTTGTTCTATCTGTTTATCCTTGATCTATCTGTTTATCCTTGATCTTTCTGTTTATCCTTGATCTATCTGTTTATCCTTGATCCATCTGTTTATCCTTGATTTATCTGTTTAACCTTTCTCTATCTGTTTATCCTTGTTCTATCTGTTTATCCTTGATCTATCTGTTTATCCTTGATCTATCTGTTTATCCTTGATCTATCTGTTTTTCCTTGATCTTTCTGTTTATCCTTGATCTTTCTGTTTTTCCTTGATCTATTTGTTTTTCCTTGATCTATCTGTTTATCCTTGATCTATCTGTTTATCCTTGATCTATCTATTTTTCCTTGATCTTTCTGTTTATCCTTGATCTTTCTGTTTTTCCTTGATCTATCTGTTTTTCCTTGATCTATCTGTTTATCCTTGATCTATCTGTTTATTCTGGCTCTATCTTTTTATCCTTGATTTTTCTATTTATCCTTGATCTATCTATTAATCCTTGATATTTCTGTTTATCCATGATCTTTCTGTTTATCCATGATCTTTCTGTTTATCCAGTTTATCCATGTTCTATTTGTTTATCCTAGATATATCTGTTTATCCTTGATCTATCTGTTTATCCTTGCTCTATCTGTTTTTCCTTTATTTTTCTGTTTGTCCTTGTTTTCGATGTGTATCCTTGTTCTATATGTTTATAACAGCTGTTTTGTGTTTATAACTGTATTGTAACTAGGGAAGGATAATTTTCACTTTTTAAAGAAAAACGACCGTATCGTTTTGTTAATTATGAACAATAAACGAAAAACTATACGGTCTCTTTTAAAAACGATTGTTTTAAAAAATCGTTTTTGAAGATTATTAAACGAAGAAGTCGTTTTTTAAGTTTTAGTTTGTAGTTTTGTTAAGAAAGAAAGGTCGTTTTTAATTTTTGACTATCGAAAACGATCGTTAACGACGACCTTTCTTTATCATTCGTTAACAATGATCATTTTTTACCGATAAAATACAATTTTAGTCGGGAACCCCTCAGATCTAAATACTATCGTTTTTTGATCGTTTTAAAAAACGCTTAACAACCCTATTTGTAACACATATTAAAGCAACCAAAAAATTTCAATAGAAGAATATTTTATTTATATTTCATTTAAATTTTATTGAATCAAATATTGTGAAACTTTTTCATATTTAGATTATATAGATTTGTTTACAAAATCTGAGAATATCAGTTGCTTCATTTTGTTTTCTAAAATTGTATTTAATGTTTTTCATTATACAAGAGTTCAATTATTTTTCATTATACAAGAGTTTAATTATTTTTCATTATACAAGAGTTATATATATACTTTGCTTAGCTGTCTGTTTGTCTGTCCGTTTGTGTCCAATAAACGTCAAAACAGCCGGGTCAAAAATTAGCCTCCAAAATATTTTGGAAATAAGTTATGAAATCCGCGTACTTTTTTGTTATTGTTTTATTAAGTACAAAGATGTTCCCAGATAGAAGGACCCTAAAAGCCTTGTATTAAACTGACTGGAATGTATCTACTTTATCTCTCTAGATTTGGACTAAATGATGGGGATTTAAAGGTCTAGTTAGAACAGGGGCGGGGCAGTGCACCCTGCTGCCTGGGCGGTCTAGGGGGTCCACAATGGGACCTCTTCACTTCCTTATGTTTCCTTATAAAACCCGACGAGAAAAGCAATACATTTTTTTAGGAATTTATTTTGACAAAGGTGGTTTTCTTCCTGGTTTTTGTCTCATTGTTTTTTTTTTCTTTGAAGTGCGCTGATTGTTTTTTACTTTTCATCAAAAATGAAATGTACACAGAACTATTAAAAACAAATAAAGGGAAGACTTGATGCGTAATTATAAGTGAACCTACGTGTAAGACTGCAATGTCCGATTTATAACGGTACCCTTGAAACCTTACTCTGATAAAAGATGTGGAAGATATTGTCGTTTTTCTAGGTTTGTGTTTAATTCTGATAATTTCTGTATGTTTTCTTGCAGAAGAAATGAAGTCACTTGTGAAGATTAGCCACAATGGAAAAAATCAGTTTTTGAAATTTAAAATATCTTAGCATGGTGGGTCGCTTTAAACTACGTTCATTCATATTTAAATGTGTCAAGCGAAAATAATAGAATTTCTCAATTTTTTTTGCAGACTTTGTTAAGAACACTCAATTGCATGCTATGGGTTTGACAGGTTTCTAAATTCAAATTTTATCAAGTAATCAGAAAAATTGGCCGTTTGTTTACAAAAACTGATGTAATGCAGAAACTGCAGGATTTTGCCGTTACTCTTAATGTTTTAGGCTTTACTGCGCTTATTATTTATATGGCTTATCAATAAAAAACACGCGACCACAAAACGATCATCAGGGGGTTACTCATGACATCCAAACACTCGGATGTTGGTTTGTCTATATTTAAAGAAAAAGTAGTAAACTCCACTAAATATAAATTTGATAAGTACCTCTCATTCTGTTTTAAAATATTACATATAGAGCGTACCTCCCCGTATGAGAAGACCTCTTTAAACCATCGGCTGAACATAAATCATGTTTACATTTTCTCCTTGTTTTTATCTGATTATTTTTCTCCGCAAATGAAACTTGCGGGTATATGCAGCTGAAACAAAGAATGAAATTGGCGAAATTTAACAATTTTTAAGAAAAACTATTGAAGAAATGAATTTGTTTATCTAGGAGATATTTGGGTTCGGAGTCCAGGAGGAGGATATAGAAGACGACCTTGAGTTAGTAGCTGCAGCTAAAGAGGTCAAACCGGAGAAGGAAAAGGTAAAACCGTCCTGACCTAGTAATTTTGTCATAAAGTTGAGTTTTTCATAAACCACCCACTATGGGGTGCATGACGGGTCATGTAATACAAACATTTAACCAAGAGGTCGCTTTAGAATTTAAATCAAATGGTTAAAAAAAATGACTCTGAGCTCACCCTAAAGTGGTTGGAATGATAATTGCAGCTATAGGCATGATTTTGTTTATGCTTGGATACAATCATAATTTTTGTGCTTTTTACAAGAAGTTTAAGTTTTAAGTCAGTCGTGTCTTTTGGGTGAAAAAATCTTTGAGCGTTGTTTAAAGAAAACCTCAAAATTTTCAAATGTCGAATTTTGACAGGTTTTAAAAGGGTGGGTCAGCTATTTTTTTATCTAGTGCTGATATTTGGTTAGCTCGGATTCATATGACACTTTTTGCAAAAGCAGCATTGCGGGCAATTATTTAAGAAATCACCAGAAGTTTTAAAAGAAGGCGAGCTGAGAGCATTTTTTAAGGATAAATATTAATATTGAATTAAAAATTTTGTTGAAGGTAATGTTGAATTAATAAAAAAAAAACTCCTAGCCGGCCTGTTAACGAAGAAAAATGTTGTTATCCTACACCAAAATGCCAAAGTAATTGATGTTAATCTTTTTTAATTAAAACAAATTTCCTGCTTTTTTAGTTTCTAGAAACATCTTGAGAGATCCAAGAAAGCGAATTGTTACAAATGGCCGGTATATCAATACAGTAAACTTTTGCAAGCCACGTATCCCTTGAATATGGATGGTGTGTACACAAAACAATATCTTTTGGAGTACCAATTGCAGCAAAGTTAGGATTGGAAACGTAATTTCAAGTAAAGATTATTATATTAAAGATTGATTGCGATACCCTTTAAACCTCTACCTTGGTTTCATTGAGGAAGATATCGTAGTTTTTATATCTTAAAAAGGATTGAATTCTGGTGATTTTTATTATCTGTGGTTGCATAAACCCGCGAATCATTTGTTTAGAGAAACTACTATGAATTTAGGATTATCAATTTCGGTTGAAAAAAAACAATTACATATTTCTAGTTTTTGTTCTCACGTAGGTTTAAAGGGAACCATTTTAAATCTTCAAATTTAGGGTCATTTGAAATTACGTCTGCAGTCCCTCTAAAAGAACCACTGGAGAAAATAATGAGATGTTTTTAGAACTCTGAGCCTGTTCCCAGTTCTGGTTTAAAGTATGTGATAGTTGCCCTTGGAATAGGTGCTCTAGCTGCTCTGTTAGCCTGGTTCAATAAACGTAGTTCAGACCAAGACAATTCTGCAGAACTATAGTCGGGCTTAATAGACGTAGATCAGACGATGTTTCGTCGGCAGAACCATAGTTCAATAGACATAGTTCAGTCGATATTTCACCAGCAGAACTACAGCCGGGTTCAATATATTTAGTTCAAACGATATTTCATCCGCAAAACCATAGTTGGGTTTAATTGAATAGATCAGACGATATAGCACACGCAGAACGGGGGACTCAGACGATATTTCACCCACACTATAGCCGGGTTCAACAGACCCAGCTCTGACAATGATACACCGACAGCAGTACAGCCGGGTTCAATATACTATGATCTAAGCCGGGTTTAATAGACTATAAAAGAATACATTCTAGCTGTGAAAACTAGGCGGCAAAACCCGTGAATTATTCAGTATTGTTAAACTTGTTACGTCTAAATATTGTAAAAAGACTTTAGATTCAAGATGAAATAATAATTTATCAGTGAAATAACCATAAAAATATTCATTATTGTATCAGCAAAATCGTTCTTTTTCGGAAGTATTCACTAGAATTTAATGCAAAGATATCTTGTGAATTTTTAAGGTATTCGGTTCTGGCGTAATTTTATTTTTAAGATGCATTTCAATATATTGTTAACCTTGATACTGTCTCAAATTGTGATAAAAAATGTTACATATCGATTTTGATTCTTATCTTCAATTAAAATATTTTAGAAAATCTATTTTTTGTGATGAAAATGAAATTACTTTTTAAAGGGGCTTTTATAAATGTTACAAAGCAGGTGGCGGAAAATTATCTCAATTGTTTATTTTTGTTAAGATTATGTATATTTTAAATAGTTTTATATAGTTATTAAGTGGAATGGTTTTATTTATTGACTTTTGAATAAATGACTAATTTAACTGTTTTTTATATTATGTTCTTGCGTGTTTCATCTCAAACAGTGATTTGAATAAGAATATTTTCTTAACTTTAAGGACTTTAAGCGTAATGTTAAGTGACCATCAATGCAAAGATGACTCCGATAATCCTTAAAACATTTATCTGTTAATATTGTGTATAATCTAGTTTTAAGTTTTGATTTTTTATAATTTCTAATGTTTTCTGCACTTGAAATGCGCAAGTCACTTTTGTACAGAAAATACTGAGAAAGCTGTAATCTGTAAGAGTTTAGTCTGCTATGTTCACATTTTGTTTGTTTATGTTTAGACTGCATACGGTTGTACTTAGTAAAACAAGAAAATTGCAGTATACAAACAGAGTAAACTTGTCCGTCTTCACCGTTCATCTTGCGGAGACATTATATACACATCTTTACAGTCTTGTACACTTTTTTATAAAATAAACTCTAGCAGACATAATAAAATGGGTTTTGAAATTAGGTATTACAATTTACAATGCTAATGCATAGCAAAGATGATATCGAATTTGTCACTGAATTCCCATGTTTTTGGGACACCCTGTATGATATGTATGATGTTAATGTATTAAGGTAAATCCATATTTTTTTTATAACGTTATAAGACAAATAAAAGGATTATTAAGATATTGCCTTGCAGGTAAAAGAAACTGTAATTTTAGTTAAGTAAATAGAACTTTTTAGCAATAGAGGCGGTTAATTTTTTTTATACAATTACAGGGGGGGGGGTAAAAAAAATTCACGCTCCGCTCATAGATATTATCTACCCCCTCCTACCACTGTCTTAAATCCTGAAACCGCCCTTGACCACAGCCTTTGAGTCTTCCGGCAGTTATTACGTTTTTAATTAATAAATTAATGCATTGAAATTGTGCTTCTCAATAATCCAGCGACGTCATGCAAAAGATGAAGAACTCTATATTTCAGCTTCAAATTGAAATAATGACGTTTCCTTGTAATTATTTTCCCCAAAAATAGATTCAATCTTTCCTCTAAAATGGCTTATTTTTGAAAACAAATTGATAACATACTCTTAAACTTTAAACCGAATATTGCCACAATTTACAGAGGAAATTGCAAATTTTTTGAGAAAATCCGTAAGGCTGAGGTAATAACAGTTAATATTGTGATTTCTCTCATCTTTTCTTATTCTTCAGACTCCTCCTAACAATTTGTCTTGGTTCCCACAATGCGTAAATTTATGAAAATTTTTCTTTTTGTCATCCAAAGCAGTTTATAAACTGAACACAATTAATTGATCTTTAATAAACTTCTAAAATTTCTATAATGTATGATCTTTCTCGTAATGCAGCAGGATTTTAAAAAATTGCAATTTTAATGTCCTAAATTTATCATTTAAAAACCTAATAACTACCGGAAGACTTAAATGCTGTGGCATGGAAGACCATACGGTTGTAGCTCATGGCTGCCGGAAGACGAAACAGATAATACGTGGCATGGACGGGGAAAATGCTGTGGCTTATGGCCGCTTGCCTTCCCCAGCTCATACAGCAGAGCTAATTTATAACTCTTGGTTTGTATATGTATTAAAGAATTTTTTCAGGCATGCTATTGATAATTGACAATTGTCTCACATTTTGATATCTATATGTTTAAAATAATTTGATCATTGTATAATTAAATTATTTATTACAACATAAAATGAATATAATGTACATAAATAATATATAAATACATATATAAATGTATTTTATCACAATCCGGAATTAAAGTTACTTGAGGGAGGAGGGGGGGCCATGTCGTCATGAGCCCCGCAATGTCGTGTTCGAACCCAGGTAGTTAGCGAAATCCCAGCAAAAGACTGCTCAAAAAAAATTTCATTGTCAATTGAATTTAAGCAGAAAAAATGTCAAAAATTTAAAACATGGGGGAATTATAAACATACTCCTCTTAGCTTAAAAATAAAAATCAATGCTTTAAAACCCTTTTTTGTTGTAAAATTTTGTCTTCTTAGATTTAACAATTTAGATGGAATGTTCGCAGTGATGAATTGGTGATATATAAAATCTTGCATGTAAATGTACATTGGAACGTATTATTTATCATTTAAACCATACACCATTCATACAAAACATGCGTCGAAAGTATATGTTAGTTATAATTCTTTTATAATTCTTAATTTACTGAACTGGTGAGAGCTCAATAGCTCGGAATAGGAATAATTCCATTGATATAACCCCCTCTGTTCTGTTCTCCAACCGTAGCTAAACTCAGGTTGGATAGATCCATTGTGTAACCCCTTCATTTCTCGGACCATGGGAGCTAAGCTTGGATTGCAAGTAGTTTGGCCTATAAACAAGACAACATATTAGCTTTTTTGTATATAGCTATAGGTGGGACAGAAAGTGAGGAGGATGATAAGTTGCCAACGTGGAGAAACATTTGTGGTTAGAAAATGCCAACCCATAAAACATGCTTTGAGCACATGTTTAACCACTTGGAAAACCGAAGCTACCATTGCCCCAGATCCTAGTTTAAATAAGTCAATAGGCATGAAACACGGCTTAGAAGGAGAAAAAAAGGATGAGCCTGGGCTAAAACCGAAATGGAGTCAGTGATGAAAAAGGGTCGGAAGGCGGAAAATCAACTTGCCGTACGAGGCGAATGAAATGCGGATCGAGAGTCTGCCAGAGAGCTCCGGCGTTCCATGATTCATTAGTATAATTTTATTTGTTCATTTTTTACTTGCAAATACATTTTTTCCTATACTCTGTAGATTTACTCACATCAGTTTTCAGGCTTTAGATTTTCTTTATTTTATACAACTTTTAAATGGTAACATGGAAACAGTAAACATTTTTTTATAATGTTGAACGGTTTGAATGAAAAAAAATAAGTTGCAATATACATTTACCTGCAAGATTTTAAGTATTTCCTATTCATCACTGCGAACATTCCATCTAAAGTATTTGCTAAATATAAGAAGACAACATTTTACACTGACAAAGAGTTTTAAAGCATTAATATTTTTTTCTTTTTTAAGTCAATTATCAATAAAAGTTTTAGTCTTTTGCTGGGCTAAAAAGAATTCCGCGAGGTTCGGGAAGGGTTTTGCTAACTACAGCTGGGCTCGAATTGCTGGGCTCACGGCCGGATGCCCCTCCTTCCTTGTTACTTGAAAGGGTACTTCACAAATCTACAAATTTTATTTTTAGGTTATTTTTAATTTTAAATCTTTTAAAACATTTTTACGTTTTATCACATATATCTCCAGGGTTTCTCACAGGGATATTATATATATTCTTTAAATAATTTTCGTCAACACTTATTTTCACAGATTTAGGGGAAATATATGACATTTAAGCAAGCAAGGTTGTTTATTAAGGTTTAACACTCCAATGTACGGAAAATGTCGTCTTCATAAAAATGGACGATCCTAATCTGTAAAAGCGGAGAAAATCCTTACCAACAACAACAACATGGTCACTAGCAGTTACGTGAAGATTTTGAAAGTCTGTTGATATGAAAATGACATTTTCCTTACATTGGAGCGCGTCCAGAGTATCTAACCTTAATAAACATCCTTGCTTCAAAGTGAAAGGAAATTTTTAATTAAAGAAAAAATGTGTCATTTTCAGCTTTTCTTTAAATCCTCAAACATCGTTTAATTTTATGATAAAAACTGTTGACAAAGTTTATTATAAAATAAACAAAAAATGTAACGGGGGATAAAAACACATATATAGATTTGATATGTAAAATATCTTTGTTCGATGAAGAATTGATAAGGATCCATATGTTTTTCTTCATGAAATTTTTGTTTCTCTATAAGAATCCATGGACTTAATTGTCAGATTTAAACAGTTTTTACATCAAATTGATTAGATAACGGTTTAAAGGATATCCCTTGGGGATCGGGCGTACCCTTTTTCTAAATGGAGGGTCACTTGCAATTACAACAATAGTACCTTTCCTAAATTACAGATTATGAATACAAGTATTTTTATTGCTTAAAGGCGTTTATTCAAGTGATCCTTCCTGCAAATCTGATTAAGTATGAATATGATATAAATGTTTTTAATTTTGAAAATGATCATTTTCAATTGTGGTTTCACTACCAAAGTGATATGCGCATTTCTACTGCAGGTATATAGACTTACAATTTATCAGAATTAAACTTTGTTAACCTTATATAGAACATTAACATTATTGATCAGACAAAGGTTTCAAGGGTACCATTGTAAATCAGGCATTGTAATCTATGCATGGAGGATCACTTGAAATTACGCTGACGTACTTGATATTTTTCTACCGTGTCGACCGACGGCCAAAAATAACATCACTCGGACCATGTTGAAACGTGTGTCCTTCTTGTGATTTGAAGTACTGGTAACAAACAAACAAACAAACAAGTATATTTATGTAAATATTAAACACTCTTGTTAACCATTAACTTTAAGACCTCCGGGTAATGTCGTCTTCAACTTAAAATCATTGGAGAAAACCAAACCAAATAATTTCAGCCCGCATTCTCTTCTCTTTGTACTCCGTCCCACGGAGCTTAAAACATTTTTGTTTATTGTGAAATCATTAAAGTTAAGCAAGAATATTTTCATAGGAAGCATTAGTGAATTTCGTTAAATATTCAACTGTATTTTTTTTCAGAAGTTTAAAAACGTATTTCAATACTGATCAACAATAAGTTTCCCCTCTATCATACCTAAATAAATCGTAAGATTTTTTCTATTATTAATGTTTATTATAACATTGTACAAGTAACCATGACCTATAATTTATGTTATTTTTTAGGAAATAAAGCTTTTGTTATCGATTTTGTCCTAAATGTTATGATTGTCGAGTTCCGGTTCTAATTTTCCCGGATATATTGTCTCATTAGTGAATTGTGAAGAAAATATTTATTAAATTTTTATTTCATTTCAAAATCGTAATCAAGAAATGTTTTTGCTTTCAATCAATTTCGGAGAACCTTCACAATTCAAGGAAAACGAAGAGGATTGGCATAACATGTTTTGTAAAGGGAGTGTTCACAAAAAGTAAATGCTGCAGTAACAGAATGAACTAAAGTTAAAGGGAGTGTTCGCAAAAAATGAAATGGAGCATAGGCTGATATTTAATTGAATTCGAAATTTATCACTTTACCAATTTTATTTCTTTGTCGCGTATACTCATGAGAAAATGGTTAAGCACGCCTTTACTCAGGAGTGTAGCGGGGAATGTACAGGGTGTCCCACGAAACATGACAATTGCAAGACGACTTGGAAGTCGTCTTTGGTATTTGAATTTATTTGTGACATTTAGTCTTGTATCTACTTTAACATGTTTGATTCTTGAAACAATTATCACATAATTCTCCTAGCCCTGGCATTTCCAAAAAGTGGTCTGCGTTTTTTGTGCTTTCAATATTACCGGAGATATAAAGAGTTTGGTTCAGATTTCAATTTTGTTAAATAAAAGCAAAATTGTCGAAATCTGAACGAAATTCTTCATATCTCGGGCAATATTGAAAGCACAAAAAAGGCAGACCACATTTTGGAAATGGTAGGACAAGGGAAATTTTTTGAATATTATCTCTAGAAATTTACTTCTAAAATTAGGTTGACAAATAAACGCAGCAAATTATATAAAAAATCAAGACGACATTCAAGACGTCCTGCATACTGTCATGTTTCGTGGGACACCCTGTAACTTCGGTCCTACAGCATTTCCGTCCTGCAGTACTTCCGTTCCGTCTTACGATACTTTGGACTAACTGCAATATCGGAAGTACATTCTATTTTGTTAATCCGACCTACGCAGGAACTGCAGATCTTTACAGTATGTGTTGCAGTGCTACAATAAGGATCTCGCTGTTCTCGTTGCACACACATTTGTAGGGTGGATGCACAACAATTTTGTAGGTCGGATGCACCTGGAATCCTATCTTGTATGTTCTATTAATGCGTTTTTAGGTTTAAATATTTTTTGTGCGTGTTTTCACATATGATATATGTTTAAAGTTAAGAAAAGATTAGTCCCACAGTTGTTGTTTATGTCAATGATATGTTTTAGATAGCTCTGTCACTTAAATGCAGCAGCTGAATTCGTCTGCACTATTCGTAATGCATTGTTTCATTCTGCACTATTCAAGGTATAGTCTCTAGATGGTTCGCCGCTTTGTGCGCGGTCATCTATCTGTTTGGTTAGGTTTAGTGCGCCAGGGAGGGAAAGTACACCACTCACGTTTTTGTCCGAACCACAAATGACGTCAAAAACTCATATTCTCAGCATTGCGCATAGTTTCTTCACACAAAGCTGCTGTTTTAGTAAAATTCAACCAAGAAGCAGCCTGAATTCAGACTGTGTTAACCATAGTTCACCATGGTTAGCCAAAGTATGTCCAGGCGGGACAGTCCAAAGTAGGACCGCAAAGGTTGGCCCAGCTCAAATTCAAACGTACACCGGTTGTGCGTGCCTTCAACGTGATCGGGGCACAATTGAACCATTCAAATCAACACACAAAGATAATATGATTGTTGGGTCATTTTAATATTATCTGAAATAAAGTGAGAATTGTGCGATTATACACAGTTCTTCTCCCTTAGCAGATAGTGCACTCACGATTGTTGGACTGTGCAGATTTAAACCTGAGCGTTTCTCTCAGGGCATTCCTGAACTTGGATCCCATTAGGCAGTAGATAACAAAGTTCAGGGTACAGTTTAGAACAGCAGCATACTGAAATATGACATTTTAAAGGGACTGTAAGCGTAATTGTAAGTGACTCAACATGCAAAGGATGCAATTTTAGAATCGCAAATGTTGTAGTGCACCAATTCCATAAAGTTAGTTTTAAGTTTCTTAACTGCAAAACTACTTTTAATGCATGACGTTAATATGTTTTAAAAGTTCAAAGTGGGATTTTTATTAAAGAAATATTCCATATAGTAATTTAAGATTTTGTGTAATGGAAAGAAATAATGTCATTAACTTATATTTAATAATTTTCTTAATTAAAGCCTTGTTCGAAATGTTTTTTAAACTTAACATAGTTTAATGTCTGAAGTTACTGAATTCTTGCCACGAACTCTAGTATTTATAATCCCTATATCTTAGCAACCAAATGTCGTAGAACTTGATATTTTGATCAATAAATGGTTTTAGATCTAAGTTTAAGTTTGATTATCAAAGGTTTACAGTTTACACCTTATGGTTGCAAAAATAAAGGAAATATCACATTTGAGTTTTTGGCAAGAACTCAGCCCCTTTGTGTGATTACTTGCTTAACTGAAAAGTTCAGACTCATTAGACTTTTACCAAGGCCCTTTAGTTTACCGTGAATTACCTGTGAAATGGTATCCATGACCCACTGGAAGGTTGATGGCATATAATATTCTCCTTGAGAGAAACAGCTCATAATCTTGTCAAGCTTAATTACCTGGATTAATTTTAAATTATTTCCCTAGATAAATTAGACTAGATAACTCAAGGTTATAATTATAACCTTGAGATAACTCCATAGATAAAGATAGATTGCGCAAAAGACGACATTTTTCATCTTGAAAGATATAAATGTACATATATGTCTTAAAGATATTCCTATTATATAGATTAACTAGGTCGGTTGTGAACATTGGCTGTTCTTATGTCATTGAGTAATTGTGGTGTACATGAGTTCTGTAGAGAGAAATTTAAGTTACCACCCCGCTTGGCGCTTATCATTGAAGTACACTTTGACCCTTGAAGTATGAGTTCGCGGACTGTACAATTCTTGGTGATTTTGCGTACATAAGCTATCTATGTTTATTTATTTATCTATGGATAACTCAAGTCATCTTCACCATATCGGAGGGTTTCTAAATGTTATTACATAAAACCAACGGGTATCATCAATCAATCAAAATTATTTGCGGAAATCCTGTTGAAAATGCGCGGAGAATTCCTAAAATGAAATATTGTGTTGTAATGTAAATAACGCGGTGCAATTTTTTTAACATGATTTTTATATAGTCAAGGCTTTCAAAGCGCTTTGCGACCATCTTCTAACAAGATTTTAAGGGTTTAAATGTTGCTTTTCAAGCGGCTTTTTTCTCTTCGTAATAGTTAAACTAAAAATGTAGCGGATTTTTTCTTAGACATTGATAGATCTCAAAAATAAAAAATAAATCTTCATTTATTCCATCGGTAAAACCTTCTTATTTAACCGTTCATTCACCTTTCCTGGGCTTGCAGATACAAACAGAGAGACAAATTAAAATAGAGATTGTGCATTTTGCATGTTTTGTTATTAAACTGGATATGTTGTATATGTTTATGTACACGATGTAAATGTATATTGTATTGTCATACTCACTTTGTTTATAAGGTTGATATACAGGGTTACCCACAAAGGATGAGACTTCGGAGACGACTGTATGGAATTTATCTTTATGCAGCTAAAAGATTTGTTCTTTGTTAAATCATTAACTAAGCCATTTAATCTCATCCTTTGTGGGTAACCCGTATGTACATTTTGTTAAACGTGTTATACATATCCTACCTCATATGTGCCAATAGCTAGACGGGGTGAATTCATAACAAGGAATACAAGAACAAGAACAATACAAAGCTGCGCCATTCGAAACTCTCCAGCATGCCGGCGACGGGGTCGAACTGACATGGTGTTCTTAAATGAGAAAATTATTATTATTAATATCATTAGTTTTTTCAAAACTTTTTTATTTTTTTCCACGGGCAACGGCAGGCCCTTCAGCTATTTATTATTATTATATAGTATTATTATTATTATTATTATTATTATTATTATTATTATTATTATTATTATTATTATTATTATTATATTTCCTAGCTACCTGATGTTGGTAGAGTTTTCTCATCAATGCTCTATTCTTGTTTCTGTTAACACATACATTCAATAAATAATATAAGTACACTGCCAACTAGACAGAAAGAGAGGATCAAAATGTTGCAACATTACTGGTATAACTTTGAGACCTCATAGCCAATCTAGTTTTGATTTACGCATAAATATGACAAAAGCCTGTTTACAAATATTAGAAATTAAAACATCTTTATTCTTCTCAATAACTTTTAAATAAGTGGAGAATAATGATTAAAAACATATAACATACAATATACTTTAGTTTGACGTGAGGAGATTAGCCCCTGCAGTGTAGAACCAAATCAGAGGGATATAAGCAGAAATTTATTCAATATCCTCTACATCCATCTCATTTACATTTCCTGTTTTTCTAATGAGAAAATTATTAAACAAAATTTGATGAAGGACAGACATTCTATGGTAAACTTGGGTTCCTGGGATAGTTAGGGACACTTAACATATTTTCACCACTTAAATGAAGAATTTTTCTTCTATTTTCTATTCTACACGTTTTTGTTGACCTATATGAAATAAAAAATTATGTATATGAAGTCTACTTCGCCATGTTCGACTGATTTTGAACTAGAAACAGAAATGAAAAATGACTAAAATTGTATCAATACAGATATAGAATGTACGAATATTTATAACGGTACCACATGAAACCTTAAATTGATCATTGTCGCTGAAGAATTTTGTGTATTTTGTGACTCCTAGAAGATAATAATTTAAACACTAGAGTTAATTAATAATTACAAGTGTTTTGCAGATATCAAAAGAATCCTAGCGTGATCAGTTAAAGGATTAAAGCGTATCAAGGGTCAAGAGTGAAACAAGACAGAAAGATATTAAGCAGCACAACAGTGTGAACATATGAATGTGTGATATAGACATCTAAATCACACTAAACTACGCTAGTGTGTGGATTAAATAGGCTTATGAACAGGACAAGTCTGGCTATTCCACCAAAACTGAAACCAAGCTGACATAGGAAAGGGTTGGACTGGTACTTCTACGTATCACTAAGGCCAGTACAAGTGGTCGGTCCTGTTCAAACTCAAATGGACCCTAGTCCACCGTGTCATTCGAATCTTATCAGCAAATAATAGTTGTACATATTTAGATAGTTTTTGTTTTTTCGAAAAGTTTTAATAGAAACCTTTCAAAGTTTTATTACTAGGATTTCTTCTTAGAACTTTTATGTGCGTCACATGTGCGTTATAAATGTGCTTTTTCGATATGTGAATATAGTGCCGTTTCATAGGTGCGTCTAAATTTAGATCGTGTACAGGGTGTCCCAGTAAACAAGGGAATTACGTGAAGTGAAATATAAATTATTTTTAGTGCATGGTGCATGGTGCCTACTAGAAAAAATGTTTTAGTCTGCTTCTGTTAAGAATTTGTTTGTTTTTGTTTTGATTACATGTTGTTGTACTTAGTTAAATTAACTAGATTGTCAAGCTCAATAGATGGCAACAGAAAAATCAACCAACTGCGCACAACGTCACAAGTGTCAAATACAAAAAGAAAGACGACATTTTGTCCAACTAATGAATATGTTTCCAAGATTCAGCTTAGACAATTATCGTCTTTGTATCCCAAAAAACTATAAAATAAAAAGACAACTCAAATTACATAAAGTATATACTTTAAAATTCAGTGATGGTGATGGACCAAACCTCTGTAGAGTAAAAAAGTAGATGTTAGTTCCACATTTATTGAAAATATATTTCGGTCTGGGTTGACCCTCGTCAGTTCTAACGATATAATAACCATCAAAATCGATAAAAAAAAAATAAAAAAATGTAAAAATCACAAGAAGATAAACAAACAAAAAGATTATTCAAAATAAAAATTTGGGCTGTCAAATGGACATAAGGGAAAAGAACTCAGATTATGAGATGGAAAAAAGATAATTTGCAAATATTCACTTTCTAAAAAAATGTTTTAAGACAATTATTATTCCTTGAGATTGTTTCTTCACAAAGATTAAAAACAAACTGTGTAGATGTGTGAATATAGAGTTTGGGTGGGGGTCGATCTAATTAACGAACTTTTGCGTGAGTCAGGGGAGGGGGAGGGGGGGGGAACGGCTTGTTTAAGGAGGGGTATTTAAACCTTTTAAAGAATTGGACATAAAAAACTCTTTTTTTAAAAAATTTACTGAATTACAGTTAACAATTAAATAAAACTATTTTTTTCTGTTCATTCCTCTGAGTTCAGTCATAAAATCTCTGATGTATTTAGATTCTCGTACTTCAAGTAAACTTCTTCCGTGGTCCCAAACCTTCTCTAGAACATTGCTTTTAGATATAAATACATATTAAATAAAGAGTGTATAAAAGGAGAGGAAGTTGAGAAGGTCTTCTCCGGTTCCAGGGTCCGACACAACTGATTTGCGGATTTCCTAATCCTCTTTCGGGGATTTCATATCCTCTACAATACTACATTTACTTTCATTTTTACGCTTTATTCATTTTTATTTCTTTCATTAAAAATGTTTACTGTTCAATTTTTGAAAATTTAGACCTCTAACTTTTTGAGAAACAGACCGCCATCAGACCAGTATGACTGAATTTCTATCAGTTTTTGATTTTTGCAGTTGACGGAGCTTGAACCTTGAATCCTTAGATTATGGATCAAACACGTTAACCACTGCTCCATCAAACCCATGATGGATTCAAATTAACCAATTTGTTAAAATCTATTTTCAAGGTTGCTAACCACATTCAATGTTAAAGAAGGTTTAGGTCGTCGGAAAAGTTTAATCTTTTGTGGATCTCTGTGGTTTTTGTTTGTTCTTTGTGAAGAAACAATCTCAAGGAATAATAATTGTCTTAAAACATTTTTTAAAAGTGAATATTTGTAAATTATCTTTTTTCCATCTCATAATCTGAGTTCCTTTCCCTTATGTCCATTTGAAAGCCAAAATTTTTATTTTGAATAATCTTTTTTGTTTGTTTATCTTCTTGTGATTTTTTACATTTTTAAATTTTTTTTATCGATTTTGATGGTTATTATAGAACTGACGAGGGTCAACCCAGAACGAAATATATTTTCAATAAATGTGGAACTAACATCTACTTTTTTACTCTACAGAGGTTTGCTCCATACCATCACCGAATTTTAAATTTGGAAAGATAGATAGTGTAACGGTAAATGTACGTACTGTCTATTTTTAATGGAGCCGAAAGGTTTTTCTTGTAACTGCAGAACTAGCAAATTATATTCCAATTATCTAGTTTTTCTTTATAGTTATGTTTCTCAAAAATATCAGAAACAAGTTGGATTCAGAAATTGTGATAAAAGTTGCTATTAGGATTGTACATATTGTTTCGCTACTTAGCGATTCCCTATAGACCTAATGAAATCTTTATAAGTACCGAGTGGTATTTCTCTGGACAGGATTGTAAGACTTCCTTCTCTCAACGCTCTCCATAACAAAGGGATGATAATAAGGTTCCGAACGTTTATTTCTCTGAGTCTTCAATCTAAATAATCTTTTAAAAGCCCACAGAAAAAGCATCGAGTGATAAATCATACAAACACAGCAATAAATCCACTCAGGCATTAAAAAACTGTGGCAAGGAACCAATACATTACATTATACGATATCAACCATAACCGAACATAAATAAGCAAGATTCATATAAATATAAGCATAATTACCGCAGTGATCCTAGAATTTCACACGGTTTAATAATAGACGATCTTTACATGAAACACGAATATATACTAAGGTAGAATCTGCCCGCTTCCACGCAGAAAACTTGCGCATGCGTATTCGGACTGGAAACAGCTTCTAAAACTAGTTTTTTACAATACGTTCTGTACAGATCCTCAGGGAGAACTCAGAGATTCACAGGGGCATCACATAGACTTTATGAACGCAGCATGGCTCGCATAACACATATAGATCTGGAAAAATTGATAAAGAGAAATATATTTCTATCTCCATGGTTTTTGTTAAAACCCTCTCTTAGAAATCATAATAGTATTGACTGTTGGGGCTACAAGCCAACCACAAATCGTTCTTTAGAAAAAAAAAACACAAAAAATGAGGAAGACTTATTTTAACAATTTAATTTTTGTTGAATTGTATTCCTTGATTTTGGATTCACCACAGATTGTGTGTTAATTACTTCTATTCTTTCATAATCTTCAAACTTGATTTCTTCAGTAGCAAACTGTAGACCTTGACCTGTGCGGTCTCCTGTAGAATATGTTCAGTGTACAGTGTACAGTGTACAGTGTACACTGTACAGTATACAGTGTACAGTGTACAGTGTATAAAACATCTTAATATTAAAGGAACTGTCAGTGTAATTCTGAGAAAGTAAATGTTACAGGATTCAATTGCAAAATTTTTTAATAAATTTGTAAAACTAAGGGGTGGCCAATATTGGCTCTATCGGATTTAAGTATTTTTGGGATCTGGTTCTCTTTCAAAATGAGGAAAACAAATTTTTTTAACTTTAGATATGAAACCATAAAAAAAGATGGAAGAAGGGCATATCTATTATTCGTCTTAAAAATAATCAGGATTTTAAGGAAAAATATGAGAAGCTTAACATATTTAAAAATTGTATTCTCTAAAAGTTTTCTTTCATTACTTATGCAAAATCTTTATTCTGACAGAATTTAATAAGCACAGACAATTTTTTCTTAACGAGCAATAATTTTCTTTGGTACAGGCATATATCCAATATATCCAGGTACAGGCAAATCCAATATATCTAGGTACAGGCATCTAACCAATGATACAATTTTAAATAACTTCATACTTCATAGATTTTTGTGAAGCCTCCTAAAATCCAAAAATCCTATAATATCTATAAAGTGCATAATGATGATTCCCAACTTAAAATGATTTGTCAGAATTTCAAATTCAGAAATACCAAAATTTTTAATGAACTCCAAAAATTTACAATTGTTTAAAAAACAACGATCTTACTTCCTTGAAAATGGTTTTTCACATTCAAAGGACTGTAGGCTTAACTTCAAGCGACTCTCCAAAAGTACTGTCCGATTGTACCGGTATTATTCGTCTTTGTCAAATAGAGCGTGACTTAAAATTTTGTCTGCAATCCGTTAAAGTAAACACAAGTTTAGAATGATTTTAATTCTTACCAGTTTCAACTGGACTATTGCTAAGCTGAGAATTGTTTTTCTTGTTCAGCACCGTGGGGGTTTCCTTCAGTCTCATTTTAGCAATCCTAAATTTGTGTCATACTATTCAAGAACTGGGAATTAATTTGTTAAATCTTGGTATTGAAAATTTCACAAATATTTTATCTTTTTTATACTCCCCATGCATGGATGGATATAAGACTTTGGTTGAAAAATTACCTTGTTCGACCTCCCCCACCCCCCAATTATGCTTTGAATGTGTTTTGTAGTTTTTAAAACTGAATTTAGGAAAATGAATGAAAGTTTCAGCTGAAAATTATCAGTCAAAAAAGTAAAGCTTTTAATTTCAAATTTTTTTTGATAATGTTGTAAATAGTAGGGTTCCTAGAAATCATTTGTTTAGACGATGACCCCAGGTTTATATTTTCACAGGTTAGAGTCAAACTTTTGCAAGCCATTCGTTTCTTAGATTTCAGATATTTGTTTTTCTTCTCAAGTTTAACACTTTGGTTAAGCTCACTAGGTTTCAAACCTTGATTTAGCTCCTCAGGTTTAGGGACCGGAGTAGGGTTTAAATGAAGTTTTAGCGTATGGCCTTGCCTGTAGTGTTCTGAAGTTTCGTTTAGCTTCTCATATTCAGAGATTTGGTTTAGATCTATAATTTTAGGAACATAGTTCGGGGCCTCCAGATGGGGAGTATGGTTTAGTCTTTTAGGTTTTGAAGCATGGTTTAGCCCATTAGGGGTAGAAGCATGTTTTACCCACTCAGCTCCCTTAGCATTGTTTAGTCCCTCTGTTTTAGGAGCACCATTTAGTTTTGGATGGTTAGGAGGCGGTTTTAGGCCCTCAGTCTTAGAAGTAGGGTTTTTTCTCCATGTATTTAGAGCATTGTTTAGACCCTTAGATTTAAGGGCATGATTAAGGTCCTTAGGATTCAAAGTTTGAGTTGACCCAGTAGGTTTTGGAGTACCATTTGGCTTCTCAGGTTTAGAGGTGTGATCCAACCCCTCAAATATATTAACAGCCTTTGTTCCCTCAGGTTTAGGTGCTTGATTTAGTCCATTAGATATGGGACCTTGGTGCGGCCTACTGGGTATCAAAGCCTGGCTTGTTCTCTTTGGTTCAGGTGCAGGGTATAGCTCCTTAGGTTCAGGTGCTTGGTTTAGACCATTATGTTCAGGAGTTTGATGTAGCCCCTTCGATTCAGGAGCATGGTTTAGCCCCTTATGTTCAGGAGCACGGTTTAGCCACTGATGTTCAGGAGCATGGTTTAGCCCCTTATGTTCAGGAGCATGGTTTAGCCACTGATGTTCAGGAGCATGGTTTAGCCACTGATGTTCAGGAGCATGGTTTAGCCACTGATGTTCAGGAGCATGGTTTAGCCCCTTATGTTCAGGAGCATGGTTTAGCCACTGATGTTCAGGAGCATGGTTTAGCCCCTTATGTTCAGGAGCATGGTTTAGCCCCTTATGTTCATGAGCATGGTTTAGCCCCTTATGTTCAGAAGCATGGTTTAGCCTCTTAGGTTCAGAATTGTAGTTCTGCAACTGAGCTTTATATGTGCCCCTATTTTGAGGTTTATGAGCTGATGGTATTCTTCTATAGATTTTGTAATTCAAGATCCCCAGGACTAGAAGAGGCAGGATACCTAGAAAATAAAGAAAGGGTAAATATTTTGTAGAAAAATTACCACCCTCCTCCAGAAATCAATTTGTTTTACCCAAATAAATCAATTTGCAATCTGTTATGGATTTTTTTTCACTGAATTTAGAAAATTTTAAATTCTAATACATAGCTTGTTTATTAATTTTTACCTAAAAAAAAAAAAAATGTACCCTGAAAAAAAACTTCTAAATATCTTAATATTAAGCCACCAAAAATTTGAAGTTTTACCAGGATATTGAAGAAATCGATTTCTAACAATATCTACCATTTTCTTTTTGATATTTTCATATTTTCCAAGTGTAAATTGAAAACATAAAGGAAACTTATGATGATGAAATTGCAAAGACATAAAAAAGGTATAAAAAATAGGATGGACAGAAAATAAAAAATACTGAGTCGACAACTGGTAAATTTGATAGTTATTTAATTAGTTTGGATACATTTTTTGGGAAATATTAAATAATGGGAATACTAAAAATCTAATAGAATAAATGTACAATTTTTATTACATCTTTATTAAAAAGTATTAAGAAAATAAATAGTTTTAAAAGAACTGTTCTGGCAAAAATATTCTGTTTATTTATCCAAAACTTATACTTTTAAAGTTTGTTTTCTGAATTTTGGAATTATTCAGTATTGTCTATTAATCTTCATCTTACGCAGATCTGTGGATTAATTTAATTCATCTTTGATGTCCCATGATTGTCATAAAATAATTAGAGATTAGAAATGGGAGTGTTTGAATTTTTTCATTTAGGTCATTCAGGTCTTTTATCGTTTGTGAATGACCCATTTTGTTCGCCTTTATTTAAACGTAAAAACAATTGTTTTTGTTTGTTCTCAAAATATTGTTTATTTTCCATTTCTAACTTTCAATTTTTCACTGAACAGTCATCCAGTAAAGTTGTTTGTTCATTAAAATTGTTCATTTAGTAAAATTGTTTGTTCAGTAAAATTGTATGTTCAGTAAAAAGTATAGTTTTTTCAAAATCTTTTGGAAAATTCATTTGTTTAGTAACAAATGATCTTTTTTCACTTTTCTGAGGGATCCAAGTTGTTTATTTATTTCTAAATGACACCATTGTTCGTTTGTTCACAAAAAGGATGCCCATCTTTAGTAGAGATAACTTTTATTGAGGAATGAAGCATTGATCCCCAAATAACGTGATTTGTTGCTGCAAACTTTTTCTAAAACCTACACTTCCAGTAATTTTCTTCTTTTACAAATAAAGAAAATAATAAAATAAAGTTTTATTCTTACCTGTTGTTGTGATTGGATGGAACAGTTGAAAGATAATCTGAAACCTAAAAAGTTGTAAAATTTTTACTTTTAAATGCAATGCCCAAGTTATGTGAATCAAGATAAGCTATTTTTTTATGTTTATGACTGTTTTTGATTAGTTTTAAGTTAGAATTTAAAATTTTCTTCAAATGTGACATTTTAAGCTATACAGTGTAACAACTCTATTGAAATTTTCTTTAATTAAATGGTTTAATAAATACAAAAGTCTGATTTTGTTTCACCTCATTTTGTTTCTTAATTGATTATTAAAAGTATTCAACAAAATATTTCAACTTAAAAAAATTTATGAACTATATCAAAATTACAAATATCTGAAGCTTGTTTGAAATCAAATATTTTTAATCTAATCCTAATCTAAAATTCCTAAATTCTGTTTTGAAAATTTTCCAAGATTTTATTCTTAACTTTAATTGTTTATTTTACTTAAGTATTACAATATTTTCAAATTTTATATGATATCAGATGGAAATATTTGGAGATTTTTATATTTCTTGTTCACCAATTTTTCTTCCTGATCGTCCATCCTTCAATCATACTTCGGCTAATCTTGAAAATAAAAAGAAACAAATTTTTTGGATGTCCTTGCAGTTAGCCAAATTGCAAGAAAGAACTATTTTTCCCAACCCTGTATCTCAGAACTTTTCTGAATTCTTAAAGGCATGAGAGGGGGGGGGGGTGAGAGAAGCAATTGGTCACTACCCTCTAAATTTGATCAAACAAAAAGTTTCCATTCAACAATAAAATCTTACAAAATTTAAGAAAACAACATAAAAAATGTCTGTGGTGAAAATTTTTATTTTGTCATTAGAATATTTCCAATTTCCTGTTGAGAACTGAAATTTTAAAGTAGAACCTTTCAATTTCCAGTAGACAGTAAACATTTTCAAGTTAAAAACCGTATCATTAATTTAAAGTGTATCTCTTTAAAGTCGAACATTTTCTTTTTAAGGTAGGAACCTGAACTTTTCAATTTACATTTCCAAGTTAAAGACAGGAGACAATTTTCTTTGTACTTACCTGCACTACTTATACCTACCAAAAGTAAATTGTAAGAACATAACTTTGCACTAGACACTAACACTTTTTAAGTAAAAAAATACCTGAAAAAAAATATGGAAATTGGAAACTAAAAAGGTATCTTCTCCATATTTACCTGATATATGAAGGGTTGCTTCCTATAGAAGTATTTGAGATGATCAGTGGTATATTGAACATCACTGCTCCCAGAAGAGAGGGGATCAGGTATATTCTCAACAGCTTCCAGTGCCCAATTATCTAACATTACTAACATTACCAAAGTATGGAGGAATAATGTTTGTTCGGTGTTTGTTGTTTTCAAGGCCCAATCATTTTCAAAATCTGAATGGGTACTTTGGGTTAAAATTTCTGAAAATTATTGGGAAAGTAAAATTTTGCTAGAGTATACTTATTCAAATTTTGCTGGAGTATACTTATTAAAATTTTGCAATAATACTTATTAAAATTTTGCTAGAGTATACTTATTAAAATTTTGCTAGAGCATACTTATTAAAATCTTGCTAAAGTATACTTATTAAAATTTTGCAATAATACTTATTCAAATTTTGCTAGAGTATACTTATTAAAATTTTCTAGAGTACACTTATAATAATTTTGCTAGAGTATACTAATTAAAATTTTGCAAGAGAATACTTATTAAAATTTTGCTAAAGTATACTTATTAAAATTTTGCTAGAGTATACTTATTAAAATTTTGCTAGAGTATGCTTATTGAAATTTTGCCAGAGTATACTTATTAAAATTTTGATGAAAACTTTTGATTTGAATTAATGAAGATAGAAGTATATTAATTTTACCTGTACCCTAGACTGGTAAAGATGTGCTGAACACACAACCTAGAAAGCGTTTATGATTATTTGTGCAGCAAAAAACCATCTTTAAAGAATAGATACGATTTTTATCATAGATCAAGTAGATAAGATTTTTATCTAGATAATAGCTTTTTATCTCTTCATAGAACTACATAGGATAAATTATCAAATTCAATTTTCGTGCTCTTATGTTTGTTCATCTTTCAATTGTTGCAGGACTGATTGTGACAATTTTTTTTGGTTGAGATTGGTTTAAACCTGTTTTAACCTTTTTTTATAGATAACGTACAAAACTTTTAAGGGTAAACAGTTTATTTAAAATTATCCTCCAAAACTAATCTTAACTTTTGCCCAAAATTGACAAGGGTCTTTGCCACAAACCCCAATTTTTTTTTCCCTATATCTTTGTAATCTCATATTTCAAAATGAGATTATTTGATCTCATAAATTTCATAGTTTGAAATGTCTAAAGTCTGCAACAGTGGGTTGCAAATTGTGTTTCCCCTGGAGGGTTGATAAATAATTCTACACCCCCCTATTACCTGATATCTCTCTATTGTTACCCCGATAGTGATGAATATACTCATTGCTGAAAAATATTTAATATAACAGAAATATTTTTATACTAAATTATACCTTATTATTATTATTGTTATTAAATTATTCCTTCAGAAAACCATTTTACATTATAGGCTGTTGGATTCTACATAAACGCTTTTTTTCTGTTATTTGACAGACTTTATTCTTACAATTTAATTAGAGGTATATTATTAATTACCTAGTGCTATCTGGCACACTATTCGACTAATAGACATCACGGTAGCAGATACATTGTACATTCCTTAAAAAAATTATTATAGAGGGTGTCCCACAAAAAAAAAACACAAATGAGAGATAAAAAGTTATCTCTCATTTGTATCTCAAATGTGTGATAGATATTTCATGTCGAAGTTTGAAAAAAAAAATACACAAACAGTTTCCAAACAAATCATGCCTCTATGTTATCTTCAAAAATTCAGGGCTGTTACTAAGGGGGAGGGCGCACAGGTGTATGTCACCCCCTCCCCTTTTGGTTTACCAAAATATAACAATAATAACATATTTAAGAAAATGCATTCTGGAAATGCCAGGTCATGCAGGAAGTATTTTATAATTATTGTTCTAATAATCATAATTCAATCAATACAATATGTTTGAATATAACGACGTATATATTTCTTTACTCATAAAAAGAATCATATTTATTGGAAACCTCTGTATGTCAAGGAATATGGGGGGAAGGGGTATGCTGGGTAAGGTGGGGTGAGATCGGTGAGATCCAATAAAGTTAGGAATATAAAGGGAGGTATAGGGATGAAATGTAAGTGCTAACTAATGGTCTTAGTATAGTATTAAACTATATTATCCATGTTAGTATAGGATTAAACTATATTATCCATGTTAGTATAATTAAACTATATTATCCATGTTAGTATAAGATTAAACTATATTATCCATGTTAGTATAGGATTAAACTATATTATCCATGTTAGTATAGGATTAAACTATATTATCCATGTTAGTATAGGATTAAACTATATTATCCATGTTAGTATAGGATTAAACTATATTATCCATGTTAGTATAGGATTTAACTATATTATCCATGTTAGTATAGGATTAAACTATATTATCCATGTTAGTATAGGATTAAACTATATTATCCATGTTAGTATAGGATTAAACTATATTATCTATGATAGTATAGGATTAAACTATATTATCCATGTTAGTATAGGATTAAACTATATTATCCATGTTAGTATAGGATTAAACTATATTATCCATGTTATTATAGGATTAAACTATATTAGCCATGTTAGTATAGGATTAAACTATATTAGCCATGTTAGTATAGGATTAAACTATATTATCCATGTTAGTATAGGATTAAACTATATTATCCATGTTTTGAAGAAAAAAATGGTCAAATTCACCTTGCACTAGCTCTAAAGTTTTCTTTAATATAGTTTAAAAAAGATTTGAGAATTTTTTTCACAATTTTCGAAGTCTTGGAGATTTGCACTTTTTTTGTGTAAAACAAATCGCTAATGTAAGAGAAACAAAAAAAATAGTTTTTATTCTTACATGAAATTTTTGAAATATCGAAAAACGGACAAATATATACAAAGTACAAAGACAAGACGCATCTTTTGATATACCCATATCAACATGTTGTGAAAAAAATTGAAAAATTGACGTTCCTTTATGATCTCTGTTTATTTCTAAATCGTTAATAACTGAATTTTTCATTTTCATTTTTTTAAAATGTTTTCTTCTTTTTTGCTTCTGTATAAAATATTGATGGTGTAAAATAGTTTCATCCTTAGTTGAATGACAAGTGAGGAAAACTGCCGAGGGTAAATTTCCAGTCCAACCTGGGTACTCTCAAATATCAAAATAACAGCTTTGATAACTATCAAAATTAATAGTATTTTACCTAACAATATTATTAACAGTAATAATATTTTACCTAATTTTATTATCAAAGGGAGTGTTCGAAAAAAATGAATGGGGTATAGGCTTACATCGAAAACATTTTGATGGTGATCGCTACAAATCTTACTTCTATTTGCTGCGTTTATAAGGAGAAAATTGTTAAAAACAAATCATACCGAAGAACGTAGCGTCCATACAAAATCAGAAAGTTGCAATATTTTAATCAAATCGAAAAAAAATCATTTTTATTCCAAACAAATCAATTCAGATATTACAAACTATTATCATCGAATTTTTTTCGACGTATTCTTATATACTTATTTTTTTATAACATTTTTTATTTGTTTTACATATGATGCAATTTTAACGACGCTTTGTTGGCCGCCAGGTGTCTCTGCTCTCGATGTTTCTGCATGGTTCCACATGGGAGAGCCACCTAGCGGACAAACAATAGTCGTTTCAAGTGCATTATAAAACAAATAAAACATACTATGAAATATCGACTATATACAAATGCGTCGAATAAAATTCGATGATTATAGGCTATACTATCGATAAATGATTTATTTGGAATTAAATTGATCTTTTTACAATCTGAGTTGAATATTGCAACTTTCTAATTTTGTATATGGACGCTACGTTTTTCGGTCTAAGTCGTTTTTCATTTTCTCCTTATAGAGGCAACAGATTTAAGTAAGATTAGTAGCGATCACTATGTGATTTTTTACTGTATGCCTATACCCCCTTTCATTTTTCGAGAACACTCCCTTTAAAAACGATAATATTTTACCTAATACACAAATAATAATATTTGTAATGAGGAAAATGAGATCTGATAAACACAGAGCCGCGAGCAGATGATTGAATACACTCTTCATACTGGTTCTAAATTAGAAATAATAAATGATATTTTTTAAATAAAATATATCTACATATTTATTTTTGCATAATGATATGTTCTTTTAAAATGCAACATTTTCAATTATTTAGATTTATTTACTTAAAAGCCATTTTGAAAAATTGTTTTGTTCTGCAAAAGTATAAAGTGTTAATTCATTAATAAAACCAATACTATTATTACATTTTCATTTTTTAAACAAAACTCATTTTTCATTAAAATTGAAATTAGTGTTAAATCCTTTTATGGAACTAAGTAAGTAACTCTACATGTCAAGTTGGTGCACAGTTTGAATTTGTAATTTCACTATATATTTGACATTGTTATTAAAGTGTTTGTATGTTTAATCCTTTTATGCAACTAAATAAGTAACTCTCCATGTTGGTGCACAGTTTAAATTTGTAATTTCACTATATATTGTTATTAAAGTGTTTGTATGTTTAAACCAAAGACTTTGCAAAGTCTTTGGTTTAATCTATTTTTTTGGATGGTTTGGTTTAGCAAACGTCTAAATCCCTGAGACCGATAGGACCCGTGGGCAAAGGCGTAACAAAGGAGGGTTATTGGGGTTAGTTACCCCCCCCCCTAGAATCCTTGAGGTACCCCGCCCTAGAATCTTAGGGGCCCCCCCTAGGATCTTAGGGGACCCCCATAGGATCTTGGGGATATAAACATCTCCGTTTATAAACTTGATCTCCATTCTCCATGTCCATGATAACCACCATTATGAGGAAAAATGTAGAAAATTTTTTTGCCGCTTCGTGCAAATAATTTTACTCAATTTTTAAATTTTATCCGAAAATCGAATTTTTAATGCAGGGGGGGGGGGGGCAAAATAAAATGTTGAAATATCAAGATTATTAAGAATAAAATTTCAAAAAGTAAGACATTTCTCTTTTATCATTGTGAAATTAACAAATATACTTATATGTAGAATATATGATGTACAATGTTTGAAATAAATCCAGTTTTTTTACAGAATAAATGTAGTCACTCAATGTAATTAGTGAATATATCATAAAGGTGTCCACTAGAGACTTTAGAAAAAAAGCTCTCACTCATCAGTTTTAAATTTACACTGGGTGATTGGATGAAACAATATCTCTAAAAGCAGTCTCCGTGCATTATGCATGTATGCAAATATTTTTTCCAGTATAAGGCCCTTAAATATGAATTATAATTGGCACAGGAGTTTTTGATGTAGAACCTACCAAAAAGCATTTTCATCCACTCCTCTTTCATGTCCTTAATCTTTTCTTTGATGAATATATACTTTCCTTGTCTGTTTGTTTGTTTGTGTCCAATAAACGTCAAAACGAATAAACCAATCGGGCCCAAATTTTTGTTGGACCTTACGTGACCCCAGGGAAGGGAAGGTTTATGTATAATTGAATTTTCAAAAATTTACTTCTATAGCAAAATTCGATTTTTGATAATTTTGAAAATCCATAAACTTTGTTATAAAATTCGAAAACTTTTGTTTTTTGTTTTGTTTTACATTGTATTCAAAGAAAAATTTTTAACAACTGAAACAGAAGATGGGTGCGAAGCGCACTAAAATATAGTGATAAATATTCTTCAAAATAATGCATTTATGTTCCCAGATTTTTCATATTGGTGGATTTGCTATTTTATAAGTTGTTTAAAAAGTCTCAATTTATAATGGACAACCTTCAGGGTATAAATTAAGTCAGGTAAAAGCTGAAAAGTGATAAAGGAAGCCTTGCCTTATTTCAATGGCTCTTTTAAATCAAATAAGCTTTGAAACAAATCAGAAGTCAAATTATAAAGTTGATTTCAATTTTCATTTCAGCTGAAAAAAATATTTTAGAAATACCTAAATTTTTTTTAGAAAATCCAGGAAATTTAACTTTATAGCCCGATGATTACTTTATAGCAAGTACATTATGAAATTCACGATAAAGTGAGTAAGAATGATAAAGTACACAATAGTTTCATAAAAAATATTCTCCTTTACCCTTAAAACAGTTATTATTTAACCTTTTATAAATACTTTGCTATATACCCTTTGCTTTTTATTTGCACAATCAAATCAAAACTAGATTAATAATTCTCTTTTTTCTGAATCTTTTATGAGTCCATTACCATCAAATATATAAGTCCACGTTTATTTTGTTTATTATTCCTTCTTGAAAACAATAATCTGACTCTGAATAGTCAAACTTTTATTTTGTAAATTCATTGATCTCCACCTTCTGAAGACCTACAACGGATTTATAAAATAAATAATTCCTCTTTGATATCACGTGGTAATCGACCCTGCAGGGATGACGGAAAGTAAGGGATCAAGCATTTATTCTAAAATTAAGTTCTCACAATGGATTTCGAGATCAAGTGTTTAAGAGCAACAATACTCCACAAAAAAGTTCTGAGCACTGAACACTCGACTCAAATTAAGTTTAAAACCTGATAGTGTGTAGACTGTAAATTTCTGATATTTCAAACTCCTAATTTTAATTAATTTTTGAAATGCCAAAGGTCTACGTCACCGGGTTGATAAGATATTTAAACTTGAAGAAAGGATCTTTAGGCAAGTTTTCAATTTCTTTAGAAATTGAGGGATAAATCATGAAGTACTGAATTTTAGAAATCTGAAGCCTTTAAAAATATTATAAAAATTCCAACTAAAATATTAAATTTTTTGCTTCTCTGATTCATAAATTTATTGATTTTTTACAGTGTGTTTTAGTAAATTAACCGTTTTTTTCAAAATAATTTTTATGCAGAATAACATTATATTTTGTGAAATTGATTATTTTTAGGAAAAATAACAATCCTTAAAGATAAATTTTATATTGGATTAAAAAAATGGAATAACAGATTTTGAATAGAGGTTAAATAGTTAAATAGTTGAATAGAGTTGCAACATTCGACTCGGATCAAATTTAATTTAGTTCCAAACAAATCATTTACAACCTGTAATATTCGTATAAAGTGATATTTCATAATATTTTTTACTTGTTTCATTTACAATATACTTTAAAGGACGTTTATTTGGCCACTAGATGTCTCTACTCTCGATGCTTCTGGAGTTCCACGTAGAATCCAAAAACACCTAGAGACACAAAAAAATTATCATTCAAAGTACATCGTACATTAAACAAGTAAAAAAATATTTAATGAAATATCAACTATATAGGAAAATTATCGATGATTTTAGGTTGTAATATCTGAATAATTTGTTTGGAATTAAATTTGATCCGAGTCAAATGTTCCAACTTTCTGAATTTACACGAACGATAGTTCTTCGGTATCAGTCGTTTTTAACAATTTTCTCCTTATAGACGCATCAGATAGAAGTAAGATTAGTAGCAATCGATAATTTTTACCCCCTTTCATTTTTCGCGAACACTCCCTTCTTTAAATGAATGGTCACTTAAAATTACGTTTTCTTTCCTATGCCAGATATAAGCTAGGTAAAAAAAAGGTTGGAATAAATTTTCTGAAATTTTAAGGAATTGTTTTTTATGTTTTCCCTGAAGAGCAAGTTTTACATTTCCCAAACGGGAAATCTTACTCCTTTAAAGGGACTGTAAGCGTAATTTCAATTAATTCTCCGATGGCAAAATATTTGATTCACAAAACGATAAAAGCTTAGTTTGATGAAGTACATTTTAGGTATCAAGGTTTTTAATTTTTAAAACTTATTATTTTTAATTGGGACTTTTAAAAAAAGTTACTTGCGCAATTTTGAATGCAAGAAAACAGGAATTAACTGAATTAATTACCTTGAAAAACGACAATATCTTCCAAATTATTGATCAGATAAATGTTTCAAGAATATGTTTGTGAATCATGTTTTCTTTGCCGCAAGGGTTACTTGAAATTACTCTTACAGTCCCTTTAATACCTTTGCATGGACAACCCAACCCTTACCTGACCGGGTATATTTAAAATATTCTTGCAACCTCTTCTTTTATATTTAAAATATTCTTGCAATTCTTCTCGTTTCATTTCAAGATAAAAAACCTGATTCAACATCAAATTCTAATCTTTAGAAAGTTTTGAAAAGCAGAAGTAAATTCAGTCTAAAAATATAAGCCGGGAACTCAAACTTTAATATTTACTATTTGTACCATTTCAACCAAAAATTGAATTTAGTAGTTTTATTTTGAAAATCACTTTAGTAGCGCTTCGTACGTTTATTTTTGTTTGAAACTATTTTTGGATTAATTTCGTGAGTTGACAGTTTCATTTAGTACAGAACCTTTGATAAAATATTAAAAATGTTAAGGTAAATTTTTTTAGAATACAACGAAAACATGTTTTTATGAAATAAAAACTTTGTCAACTGTATATGTATTTTATAATCTGAGACGTAAAGGTAAAATATAATTATCTAATTAGCTGTTTTTGGACAAGTCCCCTTTTAAAATACTATTTAAAGATCAAAACTAAAATGTAGACTCGGATTCTACGTTTTTAAATGTTTTCTAGCTGATCTCGTTTGGTCGGCTAGTACAGGGTGTCTCGGTAAACATTAAAATGGAGAATTAACTTGAAAATCAAATTTAATATTTGAAAACTATCTATTGATGACAACATTTAACAACTTGTGAGTATCAATTTAATTTCAATGAAAAAATTTATGAACTATTTCTGTAAACCTTTCAAAGACAACCTTTAGATCGGATTTTGTCAAACTTTCATGTTTCCTGGGACACCCTGTATGTATTACCTTAGTAAAATACAGATGGATAAAGAGTTGCCCAGTAAACCAATTGTAGCTGTAACTAGAGTTGTGGTTTCGGAGAAAATCCACTTGGTTCTCTAAAATTCAACGATTTTATCAATTTATTGTAGAAATCTACACTTTTATAAATTTATTGTGGGAAATCTACACTTTAATCAATTTATTGTAGAATATCTACACTTTTATCAATTTATTGTAGAAAATCTACACGTTTATCAATTTGTTGTATGAAATCTACACTTTTATTAATTTCTTGTATGAAATCGACACTTTAATGTATAAAATCTACACTTTTATTAACTTATTGTATAAAATTTACACTTTTATATCAATACTAAAAATCTTTACTTTTATTAATTTATTGTAGAAAATCTACAATTTTATAAATGTTTGAATCTGAAAGATAATGGGGGGGGGGTTGTCAAATACCCCTTTATAAGGATTGAGCCACAATTACTATCCACGATCCCCTTATGAATCCAAATGGAATCCCTAAATCTGTACAACCTGATGGTCTAAACCTTAGATATTTGTTTAAGCTTGGACTATTAGAACAAACAAAATTGACAGCTTGCATTAGACAAGATCTAGAACATTGGGTAGAGACAGCGGGGTTTAACAATAGAGTTTGTGGCAAGAACTCAGTTTCTTTTCTCTTTCTTGAAGAAGTAAGAAATTGTGACAAAACCCTAATTTCTATTATTGAAGGTTTTCTATGATGGTAATCTCCCTAAAGCACTTTATTTTAGATTTTTGTTGTTGTTAAACTTTATGAATAAATTAATTTTTGACTTTGCTAATCAAAAGTGAAAAGTTGGATTAACTAAGTTTTTCTTTTTAATTAGTTTGAAAAAATATTGGTTATAAGTTCAGTTCTTATTGGGATTGTAAACCTAATTTCAAGCAACCCTCAGGGATAGAATATCATATCCGATTTACAATGGAAACTTTAAGAGATTATAGTTAAAATTAGATTTCCAATTTTTTTTCAAATTTTTTATTTTTATTCGTGGTTTCTCGACTTAAAAGAGAATTGTGGATTTTTGATTTATAAACAATGAAGAAATTATCAGAATTAAAGACTTTTCAAGTCAGACATCTTTGCTTGGAGGGTCACAAAATAACAGTTACTTTAAATGAAATGAGTTTAATATTTTTCCCTATACCATACAACCTGATATTATGATTTTAGAAATAAATATAAAAATCCTCGATTTTTGTAATGAATTTAAAACAATTGTTGCCTAGAAAGTTAATTTTATTTGTGGAAACAAGTCATCCTCACCCTCCCCCCTTATACCCTCCCCCCTCCCCTTCAGAGAACGACCCCCTAAAAGTGTGGGGTTTAAGGAAAAGAAGGGGATGAAAAAAAATTAAAGATGCAATAGGGTAACTGAGTCATGATTTATTGATTAAATCTATGTAAAGGAATTGAGTCTTTGCCACAAATTCAATTTTTGTAATCCTTATATCTTTGCAACCTGATGATGTAAACCTAAGATATTTCAAACTTACATTATTTGATCTAAACGCATTCATAGTTTGAAATATTTAAGGTCTAAGACATTGGGTTGCAATGAAATTGAAATTAGAAAATCAGAGTTTGTGGCAAAAACTCAATTCCTTTCTCTATCTGATGAAAGTTCAATTGATTCAAAGTTAAAATCTGAAAATAATCTTACTGAGAAAGTAGAATAGTTCATTTTTTTTTAAAATTTATTTTTTATTTATTTCATTTATTTTTATTATTTATTTATTGATTGAATCTATTTAAATATCTCTCATCGGATGAAATAGTACGCATTATTTATTTTTTTAAAAATTATTTTTTATTTATTTCATTTATTTTTATTATTTATTTATTGATTGAATCTATTTAAATATATCTCATCAGATGAACGTTTAATTCAAATTAAAAATCTGAAAAGAGCTTTGTTGATAAATTTTAAATCTTTTTGATACTGCCTTCGTTAAGGAAAACATCAAGACTATTTCATCAACTGGACGATGAAGATATATTAATTCTATGTTTTTACAAAAACTAATTGCTTGGAAGAAAACCATCAAAATAAGGTGTCCTGTGGACAGTACACAGTACACTCATACTTGGACTTTTAGAACTAAAACAGAAACAAATATTAGTGTACTGTGTACTGTGCACAGTACACAGTACACTCATACTTAGACTTTTAGAACTAAAACAGTGTTTGTTTGCACGAAGCGGCCAATTTTTTTTTTTTTTGTTTTATTTTCAAAATTTGGGAAAATATTTGATTTTCATTAAAAATAATAAATTCTTGAGTAAAAATATAAAAAAAGGTTAAAGCAATTTACTTTTGTTGTCCAATTTTCCATTTTCAAATATCATCAAAAATCATTTCCTTTTTCCCTTTTCCAAAACATGGCTGGATATAAAAAACTGATTTCTCTCGTAATCTAGTTTTCTAATCCTTATATCTTTGCTACCTAATGTCTTATTTTTGTGATACATGAATTCTGCTTGATCAAATATTCAAAGCTTGAACTATCAAAGGTTTACGCATTGGGTTGCAATGATATACGGATTGCAATCAATTAGTTCCATAATTCGTATTTTCAAAAAAAACTTTTTTTGTCCAGAATTTAGAGTAAAAATGTGGGAAATTGAAAAATGTTTTCCAGGTTTACCTCTATTGATTCTAGATCAGGAATACTTCCACAATTTGTCAAATTAAATGCTTCTAAGTTAAACGCATCACTGAAGTTTAACTCGTCTGAGAAGTTCAACTCATCAGAAATTTGAATCATCTTCTCTAAAATAAAATCTGCATAAATAAATCTTTTACATTTTTGATTTGTCTGTTTATTTTTATCCAAAAACCAACCAAAATCCGATCAGGCCCAATTTACATTTTTTTTATTAAAACAAATATATCTGTACAATTTTGGTGTTGTCATAATTTTTAAATGTACGAATACAAAAAGCTTACAGAAAGCTCAGCAACTAAAACATAAGATATAAAAGCAGTGCACATAAATCGATTTTCAAGACAAGGCCGGCTTTAAAGTGTCGCAACGCCTTGGCATTTGATTTAGACTCACTTTTTAAGCAGTTGTAACTTGTGAATAGCTTTATTTTTCAAGAAATCTTGCTAGCGTCAAACATTATAGAAATCCAACGGATGGAAATCGCTAGGTATAGCAACTGCAAGGCGTATTTTCCGGGAGAACATTTTTATATTTTTGAGAAATTAAACGTTTTTGTAAAACATTGTAGCTTATCATTATCATTTTCATTATTTTTTTATGTTTTTAACATACCCTAGACACTATACAACTAACTAAATTAATATGTACATTTGTACTGCTCTCTATTCAAGGTCCCCCAGATTTTATTATGTACTGACAAAATAAATGAATGGTTGCATAAAATTGCGTTTCTCTTAAAAAAAACTATTTTATGAAAATGAAAGGTATAGTTTTATTTAACAAAAAAATTTCTAAAAAATATAAACAAGTTCTCCAGTAATGCTAATATGATTTTATAAAATTCCGTGTTACCATTTGAATAAAAGGTTTAAAAAAAATATATTTTCTTAGATTATAAATTAAATTTATTCTAAAATCTAGAAATTGAATTTCAAATTTTTGACTCAACTAAGCAACATTTTAGTTCAAGAAATATTAAAATAAGAAATATTAATCAATGACCTTTAAAACTGTTCCAAAAGTTTTATCACAATAATAATTTGCGAAAAAAAAACAACAAGAATGTACGGATAAGCTTTGTTTTGCAATTTTGTCTTTTAAAACAATCATTTTTCGTTTTGAGTGTTAATCTTGGAGATAATTTTGCTTCAAAACGAAACGACTGCAAAACAAAAAGATCGTTTGTATTTTTCAAAAAGAAAAACGATTGAAAAATTCGGTTAGAAAAAATTTAAAACGAATTATAGGTTTTAAACGAAAAACAAAACAAACTTTTTTGCAATATCACGGACAATTTGCCCATGTAAAGTGAGTACAACAACAATTTTTTGCCAAAATTTTTTATTTAATTAAATTTGGATATGTTGTTTAACCACGGAATTAGGATTACTTTTATCTTTGAACTTTGTAATGAAAGTGAGTGAGATTGTCTAGAGAAAAATGAAAAATGTGCGAAACTGTCCAAAGTTTAATTGGCGAACTTTAAATTCTATTTAGCCCAAATTAAAAAAATTTAAACTTGAAGATATGCAACCAACGATATCATGGGAGCTATGACACATGACAATTAGACAATAATGCTTTAGACTGGGTAGATTTTTAAGTGTAGCTATTCATAAATTCAGACTGCTATAAAATGTTCCATACATTTTTTAGATATATATGGTCGACTTTGAAATGTCTCAAATCGTTTCACTCCTCTAATTCACTTATACTTTTTGTAGCCCTAAACATGTATATTTAAAGCTTTAAAGCACTTTTTTTTAGTATTTAAAAAATAATTCTCAAAATTCTCATCGATTTTGGCGTGAGAGTTTGCAACCTCTAAATCGCAGTGCCGTTGGTTTTACACTCAGAATATATATACAATAGAATAACAGGTGGCAGCATTTTTGTAGTCATAGACATGTACTACAATATTCATTTGTTTCTAGCTTCATTCTAAACAGAGTAGTTTTTGCGTGAAAAGCATTCAAATGGATTTGGTGAATACTCATTATAAACATTTCTCTTTAAAGATCGTTTCCAAAAAATATTTAATAAATCATTAATGCTTTCACTAATAATACAATTTTTGGAATAGAAAAATAATGAGTTCATTCATAAAGTATATTTGGTTTTGAGAAAAAAGTAAATTAACAGAAATCATTTATAATTACATTACGAAAAAAATAAGGACATTCAAGGCCAAAACAATTTTTTTCAATGCAATTATATTATTTTATTTTTGCTAAGATGACTAGGTTTAAAGTGTATCGTTGTGAATCGCAGTAACGATGTACATGGTCAGGAATAGGGTAATTTCAAAAGAACGTAAACAGTTTCTTAAAATTAAAAGTAGTACTGGTCAATTTATGAGTTCTGGAAGAAAATAGTAGCATTTGTCATTTCCTCCGGTGGACCCGAGGCCAACGGAGGGAACTTATTTCTACCGGAGGAAATACAGATTTTACCGAAGGGATGGTAATTAACACTCAGGACACTTATTACTCCACAGGAGGGATGCTGTTAACCACTTAGGATACTAATTACTCCACAGGAGGGATGCTGTTAACCACTTAGGATACTAATTACTCCACAGGAGAGATGCTGTTGACCACTTAGGATACTAATTACTCCACAGGAGGGATGCTGTTAACCACTTAGGATACTAATTACTCCACTGGAGAAATACTGTTAACCACTTAGGATACTAATTACTCCACAGGAGGGATGCTGTTAACCACTTAGGATACTAATTACTCCACAGAAGGGATGCTGATAACCACTCAGGATACTAATTACTTCACAGGAGGGATGCTGTTAACCACTTAGGATACTAATGACTCCACAGGAGGGATGCTGATAACCACTCATGACACTTATTACTCCACAGGAGGGATGCTGATAACCACCCTGGGCACTTAATACTTCTATGAAGGAATTCTGCTAACAGCTCAAGACACTAATTATTCCACCCAAGGGAGGCTGCAATTCACCCTGGGCACTAATTACTCCACCGGAGGGATGCTGCAAATCACTGAGGGCACTAATTACTCCACCTGTGGGATGTTCCTAATGATTATTGGAGACTACTGTGTCCGAGTTGAGGAGCCTAATCAACGAACCAACCTAACCAACTAACCTACTATAACCGACGAACCAATTAGCCTATCTAAAATTCCAAATAACGACCCCCCTTCACGTTCTTACAATGCTATATAAAATAGATTAATAAATTAATAAATATAAATTCAACTTTCAGGGCTAGAAACTTTTCTGTTGTTGTCAGAATTTCCTTTATTAAATCTATAGAAGCTCAAAAACAACCTTCCTTATTTTTTTCTGTTTGTCGGACATTTTCTTTAAATGAATTATATTTTTTTCAGAAATAACTCAAAATAAATGTTTAAAATTTGAGTAAATTGTACAATGAGACAAGAAAATAGTGGATTTCGCTTCTTTAAACCATAAAATATCGATGAGGATTTTTAATTTTTCAACGGCAAACTATTTCTTTATACGTGCCCTGAATATTTAAGAGATATATCAGCAGTAGGATTTCCAGCGTTTCGTTTTGAGAAAATTTCGCATTTTCGCAATTTTTTTTCGCGATCATTTCGCTTCATTTTCACATTTCGTTCGCTCGCGAAAATGCGAAAATTTTCGTCGCTTCAACCTGTTTCGCGAAAAAAACAAAAATTCGCAAGAAAATAATGCAAAATTTCGCGAAAAAAAGAAATTTTGCGAGAAAAAAAATAATGCGAAAATTTCGTGAAAAAATTATGCAAAATTTCATGAAAAAAAAATAATGCAAAAATTTCGTGAAAAAGTGCAAAAATTTCGCGAAAAAATGGAAACTATGCAACAAAAAAAAAAATTGCGCGAAAAATACAGAACTTTTAAAACCAAATGCAAGATTTATTAAAGTAAGGGAAGAGAAATTATTGTAAGACATAATAAAACTTCAAATACTAAGCTATCAGAGCAGAGAATTCCACAAGCTATTTTGAGGAATTAATTGTTGCAGCTATAAAACTGGTTTTCACAAAATTTTCTTGCGCATTTCGCGAAAATATTTTTGCATTTCGTACTTTCGCTTTTTTAAAGTTAAAGAAAGACCAAGACAATCATCCCGAAATTCTATGTTTTTAAAACTATTTTGAAAACAGCTGCAGTTCAATTCATGCTGAGTTGCAGTTCGCAATTTGCGTTTTTTTTGCATGTGAAACAACTTGCTCTGGAGTCGGGCCTGTACTTGAAACGAACCAGATGTTTTGGTGATGTAGTTAAGATTATATTACAGAGCTGAACATCCAGGTTAATGCTTGATCTCATCTTTCTATTAATCTGCAGACTTATTTAATCTCACGTTGATATTTGCCGCGCAATCAATGAGAGAACTCTCATTGGTCCGAATTCATCAGGGATATTCAACAGAAAGGATTAAAGGGAGTGACCGGCTATGTAAGGTAGTTGAACTGAGTATGCAGTGTTGTGGAAAACTTCTTTCGGATTCATTTGAGACATATAAAACTTTTTAGAGATCTGTAAATACTGAGTTTGAGCGCAAATTCGACGTTCAAAACTCCTGCTTTGGGGGTGGATACGTTTTTTTCCAATTATTAAATAACGACGACAAAAAATGTTTAAAAAACTCTACAGTAAACTAATAAGTTGTTTCGGAACCGGTTGAGAAAATAAAAATTAATCTTATCAAAGAAAATAAGTAATCTTGTTCAATTATTAGTTTCTATTTTCTCATTATTCTAGTTCTCATTATTTACAAATTACAAATTCAAAGAAAATAAGAAATTCAATATAATGATGAAAACGAAATAATTGGTTCTAGCATTGATTTATTGACAAATTTCTTTTGAGAAATATGTTCCCAACCATCTAATTAGATTTCTGTATGATTTTTACTTTATTTTTCGTCGTCGTTATTTAGTAATTTAAAAAAAACCGATTCTGAAATCGTATCCACCCCCAAAGTAGAAGTTTTGAACGTCGAATTTGCGCTCAAACTCAGGATTTACAGATCTTTAAAAAAATTTTATTAAATCCGAAAGAAGTTTTCCACAACACTGCATACTCAGTTTAACTACCTTACATAGCCAGTCACTCCCTTTAAGCAGAAAATCAAAAGTGTCGACATCATTCGACAATGAATACAGATATTTAGCAATCAGGATTGAAGGTATCCAAGATTGTTTAACTTAGTTTTCACAGCAGGGATATCCAAAAGAAAGGATTAAGCAGAAATTCAAAAGTGTCCACAGTGGATACAGAGATTTAGCAATCGGGATTTAAGGGACCGTTCACTTATTTGGGTAATTTCAGGGTAAACTGAACAGCCTATTCACTGTTGATTCTTACTTTTCAAAAACAACTGGGGCCGGAGAAAAAACCTATTTTTCGTTCAGAATTCGAGCGAATAGGCTGTTTAGTATACCCTGAAATTACACAAAGAAGTGAACGGTCCCTTTAAGAACATCCAATACAAGAGTGTTTAGCTCAGATTTCACATTATATTATTAAATCTAACAAATACTTAAAAATAATTGCTATATTTTCTTGGTAAAAATGTCTCCTCTACACCGGTGCAATTGTCTATAGGTTTTCCCATTATTGTTTATAAGTTTGCATAATGGAGCGTGAAATAATGTTTACTCTCACGTCTCTAAACTAGCATAGAGAACAAAAAAGGTATAAGTACAATGTCCCGCATTTATTGATAATAAACAAAACTATTGTCGTCTTTTTCACATAAAAGGGGCAAAAGACACATCGGAAAAATGTACATTTTTTAAAGGCTTTCCAAAATATATAATATTTAGATCTGTAGCTCAAATATGTATTCAAATAAAAATATGTTTACATAATATTCTAAAAACAAAAGTAGGATATTTCTAGAATATTTTTTAATCAAAAAGTTTATGAAACTATTGTGTACTTTATCATTCTTACTCAATTTAACGTGAATTTCATTATGAACGTGCTAAATAGTAAACATCGTGCTGTAAAGCTAAATTAGCTTTACATTATAGCACGTGTGCTATAAAGTTTTGTTTCTGTGCAAAAACTTTATAACACTGCGAAGCAAAACAACAGCGCTATAAATAGTTATTATTGAATGGGCGATAAAGTGACTTTATCGCCCTGCTAATGAGATCTTAAATTTAAATTTTTCCCGTAATAGTATATACCCATTACAATGACATAAATAGACATAGAATTTCCATGAGGTTCTTAAAAAATCAGACAAGTTTAATTAATTTATAATTTTCTAAATTTTTTCTACTTCTACTGTACTGTGAACCCAACCAAGGGTTCTCCAAAGTTTATAAAGACTCAAACAGTTCATTGCTCCCAGTTGGAGAAATAATGCCTAACAAATGGAATCCAAGAATAAAGCCAAACAATTCAGAAACAGTCAAACAGGGTATTGAACCCCTAGTAAGTTTTCAGCCTTAGTACATCAGCTAGGGCAAGATTGATGCTGGAGAAAGGAGTAAAAGGGCATTTATCTAGCCGGGGAAGAAAGCAGTATTGTCGGCCATCTTATCCCCAGGATTCTCCAAGGTATGGTAGTTAGCATGAAGTATCATAATCAGAAGACTCAAATGAAATATATCTGCCCCAGGCGATATCATGTAGTTTTAGATCAACTTTAGTTGGTCTGACACTTATCGTTTGTATCGATATAATGTAAATATAGTTTGTGAGCAACCATGCTTCATTATTCTACTTAATCTTGGCTTTTTATTACTGAGTTCTTTTCAAGTCTATAGCACAAACTGATGATTCTCAGAAACAAGATGAAAGCCTAACAAAAATTTCACATTGATCGTTGTCGACTTTTTTTCTTTAGTTTAGCTATTTAACTTCAGTTCAAATTGTTCCTGAAGTAAGGTAAAAGCAAAGTTGTAAAGAATAACATTTTAAAATATGTTAGCTCTCTTAGTATTTGTTGATTAAACGCTGGCTAAAAATATTACTCAGCGATAAGTACAGCCCACCTATTTTGTTGCTTAAAACACGCTGGCTTGACCATATACAGGGAACACTGGTTCAGGTTATGAAACTTTTGAGCTTATGTGAGGGAATACCGAAAAAAAATAGTTATGAGAGGTTTATTGAGCGATGTATGAAGAAAATATCATAGTCATAGTTTGTGAACATATAATAACAAAAGTTATTAAAAAAATATTTTTTCTCCATTTTTTATCGGTAAGGATGGAGCTATGTTATTAACTGATGGTTTGCCTAAACTACTGAGATGAAATGAGAGCAAAGTCCCCCTCCCCTCACCCCCCCTTGAGTAACAGGAGAGGGAAATCTCACCGTTCACCCGTGAAGGAACCTCTCAGAAACAAATAAACCACGGAGTGACGGGTTGGGACAACGAGGGGAGAAAGGCAGCTACGCCAATACTGCATCTCAGAGCCTCATTATTCTAATTTTGTCTTCCAAGCCACCGACATATTATCTTATTAAATTCCTAGGTATTCAATTACTTTAATTAATAATCTAGTAAACATAAATAAAATCTCTTTTGCAATGTCCATTGTCTGCAGCCCCACTTTTTTTTGGCAGGTTTTGAGCCGAGACCATGCACTAGCTTTCAAAACCTAAATTTTTTAAAAAAGATATTTGTATAATTTAAACCCTTTCCCTATGTTTTTTTTTTGTCTAACAAATATGTTGGGGGGGGGGGGGATTTTTCAAGGATTTTCAAATGAGTAAATTCAAGTTCTGTATGGTCAAATAATGAAAAATTTATTTAATAAAATATATGTTCAATCATGAAGTTAAAAACATGAAAATATTTGAGCGCCTTATATAAGCCATTTTTAAGTTATTCAGAAAAAAATATGGGGGGGGGGGGATGGAAAACGCACTCCCCCAATCGTGATAGGGGTAATGTGGCCACACATGGAATATTCAACTGCTTATGAACCCGCTCAAGGGTAATGGTTTCGTTTAGTTTTGCCATTTTGAGGTTGAGTTTTTATAATAATAATATTCTTAAATTTTAAGTGAACCTTTATTGGCAAAACAATATTATTTATTTCCTTAATCTTTGATTCGTTGTATTTCATATATAAAGCTCCCTTGTAAATGGATAAACTTTGTCGGGTTCAACAAAAACATTTTTTATTTTTTACACTTCACATATTTGATTCAGTGATTTAGTGTAAATATGTTGTTTTTTGTTCCTTTTATGTTAAAGAGAGTTTAATTTTAAAATTAGCATCCAACAAAATTCGATTTTTATTAAATTTAAAAAATCCGCGAAATTTTATTTATTAGTTCCGCGATTCTTTTTGTTTTACAATTTTTACAAAGAGAAAATGTCCACGATTGAAAAATGGGATGGGCGCAAAGCATACTGAAAGCCAAGTCAGTAATGATTAACTGTATTTAATATTCCATGGTTCCAGGATTGTCTTCAATAAATTTTGCTTAAACAAATTTAAAAATTGAAAAAGAATTGATGGCGGCAATAAAATTTAATCAAACATTTTTCAGGAATCTTGAAAGACATTTTCCTTTAAAAAAAAAAATAAAAATAAAAATGCAAGAAAGGTACCCATAAACCAATTTATGACAACGAAACTACTTTCATTGAGAGCACAAAAATTATCATGATATACTATTTTCAGCAAACTAAAAAGCCTGAAGATAAGATCAAGTTTATAATAGAAAAATAAGACAAGCCAGGAAATTAATAGGTTGCCAAAAACGAAATCCTAAGAATATGTGGGAAACATTAAAAAAACATTACACGGATGGGAAACAAGCGTAATCAGAGTTAAATGAAAATTGATTCCATTAAGAAGAAAACTTAATTATCACAGTAATTATTTTTCATCTATTGGCCAATCTAAAGCAGAAGCTATTCCTAAAATAGATAAAGATTTTTCCGAATTTCTTTAACCTCCCTCCATGCATTCCTCCCCTTATTATGCAAACGATCCAGTTGAAATAATGAAAGAATTAAAAAGACTTTAAAACAAAACCTTTGAGGATATAATTGGAGTTTCAGGAAAATTGATTAAAAATATATCAACAGAAATAGCCCCTCCCCTGCTTTATGTTACATTTATAATTCAAGCCTTGAGACAGGGATATTCCCTAATTGTTGGAAAATGACCATAACTATTCCTATTTGTAAAAAAGATAAAAAAGACGACTTATCCAATTTTCGTCTAATTGGATTAATCAATGGATTTTTAAAATATTGGAAAAAATTCTGCACAAAAGAATAATTTCATTTCTCATCAATAATAACTTTTTTTTCAAACAAATCAATTTGTTTTTTTTGCCAGGACGCAATGTTATGCAAGCAATTACTAAGCTTTTAAACTATATTTTCAGCGCACTATAATAATGAATCTGTTTTACTTGCCATGCTGTGAGATTTCTAAAGCTTACGACTGTATTGATTACAATATACTTCTGAAAAAGCTTGACAACGCAGGAATCAGGGGCAACACATTACAATGATTTGAATCTTACTTACGCGGCAGGGGGCAAAAAGTCTATAAAAATGGTACGTTCTCAGACTTATTTGAAATATTAGAAATGGGTTTTGTTCAAGGATCTAGTCTAAGCTGCTAACTGTTTATTAACTATGTAAAGTTGTAAACAACTTCTTCCAATCTAAAAACTTTTCAGTGTAGCCTTTGCCGAAGACACAAATGTGGCATCAAAATGTGGCATCAAAATTTTCTAAATGCACAGAACGACTGTCCCGATATTTTCTTTAAACTAGCAGAAACTACACGAAAAATTTAACGCATAAAAGAAACAGTATCAGTTAGATTCTTGGGAATATGGCTGGATTCTAAATTGAACTTAAATGCCTACTTTAAAAAGATATACAGGTGATTAACTTTCTAACTTTATGCTATAAAAAAAATTAAAAACTTCTTAAGCTTTGACAACATAAAAACGCTTATTACTCCATTTTTCAATCTCATCTAGAATTTGGTTCAATATTTCTAATGCTAACTTTTAACAAAAATATTGATAAGATAGAATCATTACATAAAAGCTATTCATCTACTAATGGGGTTACCCAGAATAATTTACACAGCGGAAGCTTTTTGAGGTTTGAACAGAAAATTAGTAATTTTTAATGTTAAAATTTTTTTATTTTGATTTAAAGGAGACAAATTACCCCAAACATTTAGAAAAGATTTCATATTTTCAAAAAATATCAAAAACGCAAATCTTAGAAACAGAAATGACTTACATATTCCTAGAGTAAAATCTTTTAAAATTGGACTGCTCCCCCCTCACAATTTTCCTAAAAAATGGTATGAAAATAAATGACACTTTTCTAAGCTTTCGAATATCAATCTTATTTCAAATTTTAACAGAATTTAATTTAAGATTTTTATCAGCCGAACAGACGTATTAATTTTAAAACATGCTATGTTTGCAAAAGAATCGAAGAAAACAAAGACGATTTTACAAAGAAAAGACTAAAATCACAAAAAAAGGTAAAGATTTAATCAAACATAAAGGCTGTCAAAAATCGGCGCGAATTAAAAAATGCTTAAAAAAACCCGTTTTGCGTAAAGCCTTTATATTTTCACAACCCATATAATTTTTTTTTAATATTACAAATAAATCTATCATTTTTATTTCTAAAAGTTGTTAGTTCATCGTCAAAAAGCACTAACAATCCACCATAAGTTTATATTGAATAAAATGTAAACAATAAATATGTTACTTTCCTTTTCCTTTCCTTTCCTTTTCCTTTTATTTCTATTTTTTTATTTGTTTAGAATTGGGGGGAAATATTCCCACAGCCTTTTTTTTGGGAGGTTTTCAATTATTTTCTCCTTAAAAACTTAATTTTGTATGTTCTTGTTATATTTCATAAATAAATAATTACTTACATACTTACTTCGCCACAAACTCAAATTTTCTAATTCCTATGATTTAAACGTAATGCAAAGTGCAAACCTTCGATATTTCAAACTTAGATTGTTTGATTCATAGTTCAATTGTCTACGACTATAGTTTGTGTTTGAAATTTTTTTTTTTTTTGCACTGAAAACGGAATTGATCGTTTTTCCAAAACGACAACTTTCCAAAACATATGTTTTGGAATTTTTCAAAACGATCGTTTAGAAATGATTCAAAAAGTCAACTTTTCAAAACGAGTTTTAAGAAAAACGAAAGTGCTCATCTCTAGATGTACTGCGTAGTGCCCATCTCTAGATGTACTGCGTAGTGCCCATCTCTAGATGTACTGCGTAGTGCCCATCTCTAGATGTACTGCGTTTAATTTGTGAATTATACACTTTGAACTAAGGCTCAAATGTAATTTCATTCTATTCTTTTTTTGTGTTTATAGCACTGCCAACCAAAATGATTGTGTTATATTTTAAGACCTAGTTATTATTAAGATTACTAGGCAACAATTACAATATAAACGGAATTACAAAAGCATTAAAATTTTAATTTATGTCAAATATCGTAACTTTTTTATTGAGCACTCTGAAAGAAGAAAAAATATTAGGTTACAAATGACAGATTGCATGTGCGAACTGACAAAAATTCAGTTAGAAAGGTTTCACAATCAAACTATTAACCCATATTTTTAGTTCAATCTAAAAACTGTTCAGGATAACTAAAATGTTTTAGAACTATCAAAAACATTTACGTCGGCCTAACTTTCTATTTATGAGAAAACTTCTCGAAGATTTATAGAAATATCCAAAAATAATTTCCGATAAAAAGAAAAATTTTTTGTTTGACACGCTCACGTTAAAATGCTTTTCTTACAGTGCAGAATATCCGATATACGCGCATTTACTGATTGTATTTTCTTACAGTGCAGAATATCCGATATTCGCACAATTACTGATTGTATTTTCTGACAGTGCAGAATAATCGATGTACGCACATTTACTGATTGTATTTTCTTACAGTGCAGAATATCCGATATACGCACATTTACTCATTATATTTTCTTACAGTGCAGAATATCCGATATACGCACATTTACTGATTATATTTTCTTACAGTGCAGAATATTCGATGTACGTACATTTACTGATTGTATTTTCTTACAGTGCAGAATATTCGATAAACGCACATTTACTGATTGTATTTTCTTACAGTGCAGAATAATCGATTTACGCACATTTACTGATTGTATTTTCTTACAGTGCAGAATATTCGATATACGCACATTTACTGATTATATTTTCTTACAGTGCAGAATATCCGACAAACTCACATTTACTGATTGTATTTTCTTACAGTGCAGAATATTCCATATACGCACATTTACTGATTGTATTTTCTTACAGTGCAGAATATTCNCCATTCCCCCCCCCCCTTATCCTGCATGAGTACTTTGTACTTTTAACCAATAATTTTATTTGTTTAATGGCTTTCTTCACTTCTTGACATACTTTAATTAATTTCTGTTTGAACATGGTTTACAATTTAGTTTAATATATTCCGAACCGCACAGGCCTACATTAATATATATATATATGGATATTATGTAAATAATTCTAGCTTTTGTCGCTGATATGTCGGGCCTTACTTTTTCGCACATTTTAAACAATAGCAAAAGAAATATTTCGTGGATTTCTCTGTTTTCTGGATTTTCAAATGTTTTCATTTTTTCTTTTATACCACCTGCAGTCTGCGAACGCGTGGGTGGCCGGAGAAAGGAGAAAAAAGTTTAATATAAGTATAGCATTTAATCTTATAATATTAGATCGTTTATATCTTTAAATTGTGATTTTCGGGACTAATCAAAAAATTTAAAAAGAATGAATCATTAAAATAATTGTATATATAAGAATTTGCATGCAGAAAATACTAGGCTTTTTCAAGTAATATTTGCGTATTTCGGCGTCAAAGATTGAAGATAATCCAATATGATATGGGAAGCTTGCCGAATAAGTTGGGACACTATAGATCTAACGATTTTTTAGTAAACTGTGACTTAGGCACTTGCCAGATTGAAAACCAAAAGTGCACTTTATGTATTAAAAATAATAGTACACATGTTTTCAGTGTTTGATTTTTTTCTATTCGAATTTTAGGGACAGATAAAAATAATTCTCTTGCATAATATCCTAGGACTTAATGTAGAGACGCATATTTTGACAGTTTTGACAGACGCGTTGCTAAAAAAGGTTGCAAGCGAAATTCGATCAGAATTTTGCCAATTACGTTTTAAAAACTAAATACATAGTTTTATAGAATTTATTTGTTTAGGGCTAAAAAAAATATAAGTGTGCTAGAGAGGCAAAATCAAAGGCACGCACTGCAACACTTTAAATTTTGAAAATTGCTGCAACTTTTGACAGCAGTCTGGACTCAATATCAACACCCTCTTAGAAACTTGGTATAACCCTTCTAAACCTACTTTGATTTATTATGATTTAAATTCTGTCAATTTTCTTTCTTGTCATTACTGCATAAATTTTCAAGTCACTTTTATGAAATAGAAAAATAGGAATATCTCCATTATTTTTGCTTAGACAGAGAAAAAAATTTTGGTATGAATAACTTGAAATTATGGCGAAAGCAATTATTTTGCAAATATTGTTAATAAATGTAAATTCACTAATTACAATTTACCAGTTCGTTCTAGTTTTATTATTGAATATACATACTCGAGGTGCTGATAATAGTTATAGTCATAAACATATTGATTGAGAAGCCAGGAGGAGGAGGAGGGTGCCACATCACGTCAGTGCATACAAACACTTACGTTGGGACAGAAACAAGTTTCGTGGTTTTAAAGGTATCGTTCGCGGGATTTGGGAGTGAATCCTCTTTAAAGCGCGCCATAATGAATGATGATTGTCCATGATATCATGAAAAGCATGAAGAGTTATTTAAACATCTTTTATATTTTTCATAACCTGTAATTGCGCCATTTTTAAAAATAAAGTTCGTGGATTTTTTTTGGAAAAACGTTGGGTTCTCTATATCGTCCCAACCAAATGTCGTAGACCTTAGATATTTCAAACTATGAATTCCCAAATTATCTAAGTTTTAAATATCAAAGGTTTACAACATTAGGTCGCAAATATATTGGAATTCGAAAATTGTAGTATATGACAAAGACTCAATTCCTTTTACATTTTCTCGTGAACTTTAAACTCTAAAGTTCAACAATATTCAATGAACCAGGAGGGATTGTCTAAGTACGAGTAAATATAGAAGGGGTTTAGTCCTGCATATACCATTATCAATTGTAGAGCTCACTTCAATATACAATTGGCTGTTTATGTTTAGTTTAGTATGCTAGTCTTTTAGGGTACTCCCAATAACCTTAGACTTTGAAACCTCGTGCAGGTGTAAACTTTTGATATTTCAAACTAATGTTTATCGATCGTACATAATTCATAATTTAAAATATTCTACGACATTAGCTTAAAGATATAGGGATAAGAAATCAGAGTTTGTGGCAATATAAACATATATGCATACGAGAATAGGCAGGAAGAGGGAGGGAACCCCCGGCCGCCTTGAGCCTCACAGATTTACTAGAAAGTGCTGATCAAAATTTTAAAAGTTTTTTTACGTAGCCAGGAAAATTCTCTACTGAATTTCATTGGATTTGATATAGTCATAATCTGTAGTTTAAATGATACATTTAAAAAAAAAACTTTTTTGAAATTTTTTAAAAGTTCTATACTAAGAGAAAAATCAAACTTTAATGAATATGCTAGCTGTTAAACGAATTGAGTCTGTGCCTCAAACTCGAATTTCCAAATACCCATATCTTTATTTTTTTTTTCAACCTAAATGGTGTTCACCTTTGATATTTCAAAGTCTTTGAGTCTTTGACACAATAGTCTTATCCCTTTATCTTTGCAACCCAACATTTTAAATTTTTGATTTTTCAATCTTAGATATTTCATCCAAACAAATTCATAGTTTGAAATACAGTTTACAATATTGGGTTTTAAAAGATATCGGGGATATAAAATCAGGGTTTTTTTTGGGAAAAAACTCAATTTCTTTGTAATTTGTAGAGCTCCATATATTGAAAAAAAGACAAAACAGATTAAATAAACAGTCTCTTTTTCATATCTTTGGCAGGTAAACCAGATCTCTACTGTCTCAAAATCAACTTATCATGCAGATAAGCTGCTAAAAGGAATCTTGTAATGTGAACTGTGATGGCATAGAATTTAGATACAATATCATAGAAAGCCCCTTTTGAAGAAAGAAAAAACCCGTTTCTTATAATAAAATATCTGGAGAGATAATTTTATTATCTACGCAATTTATAAAAAATAATTTACAAATTTAATTCTATTTTTTCATGTCTCAATTATTAAACCAAATAGATTATGGAATTTGAAGATCCGTCGGTTGTGTAAATTGCACGTTAAAATTTAATCTAATGGTTTACAATCATTACTTCTCTAGCTTATTGAAGATCTATTGAGAAATGTTCTCAATTGTAATTGGACAAACTTTTTGATAGAAATGATCGTATTCTGATTTCTTTTGAGTTAGTTGGTTCATCATTTTGTAAACGACTCATTTTTCTTTGTTCTACAAATGTTCGTTAATTTTCATTCAAAAATTAATCGTTTAGTAAAAACTTTCGTTTTTTAATTCTTGTTGAAAATTTGTTGTTTTAGTAAAAAAATATCGTTTTTCTCTTTCTCTGAACGATCATCCATCGTGCGTATTTTTCTTCTGAACGACACAATCTTTCGCGAAAAATTTCGTTCGTTCTCAAAAATTTGGATCGGTAAGAAAAACGATGCCTATCTCTACTTGTGAAAGATACCAAATATTTTGTCTGTTACTCATAATTATCTTGCCATAGCCTATTGTTTTTTTTAGGTTGAGCTTAGTCAAATTCTTTACTTTGGCTAGACAAAAAACAATTGAAGGTCTTACAAAATGGTGATTACGTTCTTTGGTGCAAATAGTACGTTTTTTTCTTGAAACTTTTCTTTTTAGTGCAGTACTCTGCAAATAATAAAATCAATTGAAAGCCCTCGCGTAGTGCCTACCCAACACAACAGATTATTGATTAAAAAATATTACCAACAAATTGACTTAATATAATATCTGAAATCCAGCAAACAGAAACTAGATAATATTTTGTTTTATACCATGTCTAAAATATTGAATTTATTCCTTACTTTGATGAAAGTTTAGAACTGATCTCAGTTGTCTGAGAATGAGACCGTCATGCAAAAATCCTAGCAATATATACATATATTATACTTTGCTTGTCTAGGTGTCTGTCTGTCTGTTTGTCCGTTTGTGTCCAATAAATGTCAGAACAGATTGGGCAAAAATTTTGTGTGGGACCTAACATAACCCCGGGGAAAGTTTTTAAATGCTCAGAATTACATAAATGTGTATCAAAAAGCTTTTTTTGTGACATTTTAAAAATGTGCAAAAAATTAGTGATACAAAGATGAGATGTTGTTTTAAAATCATGGAATCAATTCCAATTCAGAGAGATGTCAAATGTCAAAAGTAAATATATATTCATAAACTAGTAAATATGAATTCATAAACTAGTAAATATATATTCATAAACTAGTAAATATATATTCATGAACTAGTAAATATTTATTCATAAACTAGTAAATATATATTCATAAACTAGTAAATATATATTCATGAACTAGTAAATATATATTCATAAACTAGTAAATACATATTCATAAACTAGTAAATATATATTCATAAACTAGTAAATATATATTCATAAACTAGTAAATATATATTCATAAACTAGTAAATATATATTCATAAACTAGTAAAAACTTGGCAAAAATAATAAAAAATACATTTCTTGTGAAGAGACGACGATGAAAAGGATTGAACTTCTAAAAAACTGTTTGGGAATATTTTTCTTAAGTTATTATTTTTCTTAAAAAAGTGTGAACCTTTCTGTTCCCGGGCTTCACAGCGTATTTGCCGAAGAATAGTGCCCTCGTTAGGGTATCTAAATATCAGTTTAATTAATCTAAACAAGGAAAAATTTAAAATATTAAATTTAGGATAAACTTATTTAAATTCAATCGACAGCACTTGAAAGAACATCCTTAACTAGTACGCGTGGACTCTTTCTGAATAAGTTCACTTTAGGATATGGATAACATATATCTAAAAATAGCTGAAGTTCCTGGCGTTGCCCGTTAAATTAAAAGAAAATTCGAATAAAAAATCACATTAAAACAATTTTATTTTTAAAAAATCGATTTTTTAAAAAAGCTTTTTAATTTACATGTGACATAAACTTTTAAATTGGTTTTAGAAAGGAATAGAGTATTTACCATAAACTTAAATTGTATAATCTCTATATATTTGCAACCTTAGATTAGTATACTTAGATTAGTACTTAAAATGAACTGGAATTTACAGTGAGATATATTCTAAAAATCCAATGCCCTTGTTTCTAGCTAAAGTTTAAAAGGAGTAATTGGTAAAATACTGCTCGATTTTTGCGTGAGAGTGTGCACATCTTGGTTTGCAGTGTGTCTTCGATTTAAAGGGAGTGACCGGCAATGTATGGTAGTTAAACTGAGATTACAGTATTATTGAAAACATTTTTAGGATTCATTTGAGACCTATCAGACGTTTTTACGGTGCATATTTGTTCACCAAGAGCGCATTTTCAATATTTAAAATCCTCATAGTTTGTCAATACATTGCCGGTCACTCCCTTTAAATAGAGTGCTTGACAACAAATATATATGTATCCAACTTTTCTGTGAAACGCAGTGCGGCTAGAGATGCGCATTTTTTTGTGGTCCGATTTAAAACGTAGTGCGGCTAGAGATGCGCATTTTTTTGTGGTCCGATTTGAAACATCCACTCGGTTTTACAGAACATTTTAATTTTATAATTAAAAAAAAAATTATTCATGGACCGGGCTACAGCCCCAACCCGTTTAATCAATACATTTTATTTTTGAAGTTGACATATTACGTATTGTAGTCATACATAATACAAAGCATGTAATTAATAATAATAAAAATAAGGACTTTGTTCAAAATGAAAGAACGGTATCAAGAATCACAAATGCCTGTTTTGTTATTCTCGGAGGAGGTACCATGGACCCCCTCCCCCAGTGTTGCATATAAGAAGTATTGGTCTGAGGCTATTAAATTTTTTTGAATTTTCTTTGTTTAGACGGACATACGTCTATTTCAACAATTTATAGCTCTTTAGAAGTCATACGACAATTTTGTTCACATTTTTTTCGCGAAGATTTAATTTATTCTTGAATATACATTTAGGTTTTTAACAGTTTGCAGATTGTTAAAGTGGTTTTTCAAATATGTACGAAATGTAATAATTTAGTGTAGCAATAAGGTAATTGAAGATCACCCCCCCCCCCCACCCAGACATTTTGGGTTGAGACTGTAGGGAAATTAGGCTTAAGCGTAATTTCAAGTGACCCTCCATGCAAAGTTAGCAATACCCAATTCACTACGGTACTCTTGAAACCTTAATTTGATCAAAAATGTGGGAGATATCGTCGTTTTTCAGTTTTATGACTTGAAAAGTGTTTATTTCTGTGAGCTTCTCCATTGCAGAACTTATAAACAAGAAATCCACTAGTCACTTTCGCAGAGAAACCGCAAATGAAAATAAACAGCTTAAATTAACAAGTGCATTGATGTCTAAATCATATACTTGATCAGACAAAGCTTTAAGGGTACTGTTGTTAATCGGGAATTGCCATCTTTGCATTGAGGGACTCTGAAATTAAGCTTACAGTCCCTTAAATAGTTTTAAATTCCGGTTTTATGTGAACATTAAAGCATCTTATTTGATCAAAATGATGAAAAAAAATTCTCTTTTGAACATATATTAAAAGGATCAAAAGAAACTTTAATGTTGAATTTTTTTCTAATGCATAATTTTAGCCATTCATTTATTTCTTCATTTAATTATTCATTAACTTATTTATTTATAAATCTTTAGCTCAAGTTTGGCATTCTGTGGTGATAATAAATGGTTAAAAAATTACTGTAAAAAATTGAGATATCACTTTGTTTAATTATACTTCATTTTTTCTACATTTGTTTATATATATATATCTATGTATAAGTTTGGCTTGTCTTGGTGTTTGTCTGTCTGTTTGTATCCAATAAACGTCAAAACGGCTGAACCGATCGGGCCCAAATCACGTGACCAAGGTTTGTGAATGATGAAAATAAAAAATAAATGTGTTTAAAAGGTTTTTAATTTTGTAAAAAAAATAAATCCTTGAAAATCCACGAATTTTTTTTTTAAATCCGCAAAATTTTTTCTTCTTTGTTTTAAAATGTAAACAAAAAGAACATGTTCACAGTTTGAATAGAAGATGGGCGCTAAAAGCCTAGTAATAATAAAAAGGGGGTCAAATTGACCCCCCCCCGCATATCCTGGTTTTCAAGTACCCCAGCAGGGATAGGCTTAAATAGAAGATGGGCGCTAAGCGCCCTAAAAGCCTAGTATATATATATTTTAATTTAGAATTGAAAGTGTTATAGATATAAGATGTTGCAGGATGACAATAAACAAATTCAATCTCAACTCCAACGAAACAATAGTGAGGTCATATCTTTATTAAAATATATTTTAAGGTAAAGGAGTCTGGTAAGTTTTTGGGAAACAAACAAAATTTAGTCTTATGCCGCGACACTACAATTATCTAATCCCTATATCTTTTCAACCTAATGGCGTAGACCTTAGATAAAGACTCAATTCCTTTGTCTAGCTTTGTAAAGAGGAACAAAACGTACAACGCTGAGTACTCGCTTACAAAGAAAAACGAATTTAATTCAAAAAGTTTATGCAAGTTTAAAGCTGCATGCAAAGTATTCAATTCTAAGCAAATCGTGCTTTTTTAATAAATAACATAGTCAAGTGCAGGCTATTGATATTCAGGGTAAGTACGCATTTTTAGAAGTATTTCTGGGTTAAAACCAGAGATAAGAGAGTTACAAAGATCGATTATCAGCTAAAATATGCGATATTTTCCACAGCATGTTCTATTGTGTCAGTCAGTACAAGTACTGTACACGACCAATCAGCAAACATCTGTATTCAGGGATATTTAAGGCCTTTGGATACAAAACACAAAATCTTCAAAAAAAAGACTGAATTCATAAATGTTATGTTTCATGTTTAAAACTGGAGTATTTCCTTAAAAGTTGTAAAACTTAACCCCTGAATGGATATTATATTCATCAAATGGCCATGAGATTGCACTCTTTAAAATCCTATTGTAAAAACTTAGCATGTCGTGCCGGGTCAACTTAGGCGTACGTAGCCCACCCTGTAAAAGGAGATAAGCAGTCTGTGTAGTCTGTGATTAAAACAATTGACAATCTCCATTCCTGGGCGTTTTAAAATGTAGTTTGCCCTTCTTGTACCTTCAAAATCTGATTAAGATGTAAGGAATTTTGTCCAGATTCCAATTTTATAATTAAAATTAAAATTGTTAAAATATCTGTAAACTGTAACTCCGCCAATTTTTTAAATACACTTTTTATAATTTATTACTTGTCGGAAATAAAAAGTGATTATTATTGAGACACCTTGCAGGTTAAAATTATTAGAACACTATTATACAATTATAAAAACACATGATGATCATCTAACTTTATAACTGTTGTTATGTAAACGTATTGTATAAGTATACATTTTTTTCATATTTTACGGAATTCGAATATTTACAATTTTCTTCAAATATGAGTATTTTTTATTTTAAACTAAATCTATATAGTAAAACAAGACATTTGTAAATATATATGTTGTGTATAGATGGCCAAACAGCTGAACCGATTGAACTGAAATTTTTAGTGGACACTCATCATGGGTGACCAGGGGGTGTTAAGGCTAAAAAAACTCGAATTTTTTTTCAATTTTAATTTCCACAGGCAACGCCGGGCCCTTCATTCAGCTAGTATAAATATAAATTAGCATTTTATTCAGCAGACCTATGCAAAATTCATATCAATTTACAGATTTAAAAACAATTAACCTAATTTGTTACAATTCAATTTTCTTTCTTAACTTAATGTAAGCGTGATCTTAAGTGACCTGCCCTGCAAAAATGGCAAAGCCCGATTAACAACGGTACCCTTGAAACCTGTTTCTGATTAATTATGTAGAATATACTGTCGTTTTACGAGGGTTAAAAGTGTTTAATTCTGATAAATCAAATACGTTTTCCTGCAGTAGATGTGCAACTCGTTTTTACAGATTAGTCACAATTGAAAATAATCCGGTTTTCAAATTATAAACAGATTTTGAATGAAGAATCAGACTCACATTTCTTTTAAAATACATTTTGAGGTATTCTTCACAATTCGACAGTTTTAGTTTATTTCCCATAAAACATTAAAATGGTCTCACAATAGAATATTTAGTTTTTCTATTATTTAATACTAGCTGAAGTGCCCGGCGTTGCCGTTGCGTTTTTTTAATCAAAAGGGATGGTGGGGGGGGGGGTCCTGCCTTCATTTTTGGTTTAAATCTTCCAAATAAATAAAAAAAATTGGAAACTTATGACCTTTAATGACCTCTAACAACTTCTAATGACCTCAACAAAAAGAAAAGGTTTTAATTATGGCTATATGCATATCAAACGAAAGGCAATAAAGTATCAGCAACAGCTCCAGTGCTTACCTTCTAATGACCTCTAAGTCTAATGACCTCTAAGTCTAATGAGCTCCAAATGGAACATTAAAACTCTTACACAAAATTCAAAATAATTTTTTGATTGTTAATGTGTCTGTAATTTTGTCCAAATAAATTAAGGTTTCTTTGAAATATAAAAACATAATAAATGAATCAAATTGTGTTGCAATAGTTGTAAAACCAGTCACCTGTGCAGCAAATAAATATGTTTTATTGAATAAAGCAATCCAAATAGATCAATAACGACAAAAACCATGCCCATGTTTTTAGTTATATATATATATATATATATATATACTAGCCTTAGAGGGCGTTTCGCGCCTATCTTCTAAATTAATTGTGAATTTTCACCAAAAATTTCGTGGATTTTCAAAATTTTAAAAAATTTAATGGAGATCGTATTTTGATGGATACAAATATTTGAAATTTTGATCATTCATAAACCTTCCCTGAGGTCCCTAGATGTCCCACAAAAAATTTGGGCCCGATCGGTTCAGCCGTTTTGACGTTTATTGGATACAAACAGACAGACAGACAAACAGACAGACAAGCCAAATTTAAATATAGCCTAGCCTTAGAGGGCGCTTCGCACCCATCTTCTAAATTAATTGTGAACATTTTCTCTTTGTGAACATCGTAAAACAAACACAATTCGCGGATTTTCACAAAAATTTTTGTGGATTTTCAAAATTTTCAAAGATCTAATGAAGATCGAATTTTGATGGAGACAAATATTTGAAATTTTGATCATTCATAAACCTTCCCTGTGGTCACGTGATGTCCCACAAAAAATTTGGGCCCGATCGGTTCAGCCGTTTTGACGTTTATTGGATACAAACAAACAAACAGACAAACAGACAGACAAGCCAAATTTATATATAGATATATATATGCAGTTTGTTTGTTTGTATGTCCGATCTCATCTCACAAACCCCTGGACCGATTTACCTCAAATCTTGATTGAGGAACTCATTAAAACCACGAGAATGTTCTTAGCATAGGTTAAAAGTTCTAACCATGGGTTCACTTATATTTCCAGGCAGAGCTGGATTCTCAAGCTAGTATGATTAAATTTACATAGAAGTTTGCTTAAAGGGTCTGTGAGATGTAGATATAAAGGGAGTGTTCGCGAAAATTGAAAGAGGGTATAGAAACCTATAGCGTCCATATAAATTCACACAGTCCCATTATTCCACTAATATTTGTAAATAGTTAAATTATATTTGAAATTAATCTTTCAGATATTACAACCTATAAATGTCGAATTCAATTCGATGCACTCTATATGTACTTTAAACGACAAATATTTGGGCGCTAGGGTGTCTCTGCTCTCTATATTTAGGGCTTCACTTTAGAGAGAAGAGAGACACCTGGCGGACAATAAATCGTCGTTGAAAGTACATCTTATAAAAAATAAACAATGTTATTGAATATCAACAATATACGAATGCATCGAATTGAATTCAACATGTATTGGTATTCTAAATAATTACGCTAACAGTTGGTCTGAAAACACAATACTGATCAGAACGAATTCAAAGGAAATGAGTTTTTGCCACAGACTCTGATTTTCAAATTTAAATATCATTGCAACCCAATGTCGTAGACCTTTAATATTTCAAGTTATGAATGCTGTTAGATCAAATAATGTAAGTTTGAAATATCAGGTTGCAAAGAAATAAGGATTACAAAATTGAATTTGTGGCAAAGACTCAATTCCTTTGTATCTTCTTAATGAAACCTTTATTTTCTATTTAAATCTGATTCAGGTCCGGATATCAATTGAGGGATTGCAGAGGGATCAGGGAAGCAGCACTATTTACAGCTATGGTCAAGACCGCGCTTATCTAGATACAACGCCATCAGATTACCACAATGGTCGTGCTACAACAGCTAATGGACAAAAAGCAACATCATATGGTCCAGCGTTTCTAAACACTAACGGAAACCATCGATCAATGTCGGCACAGTTAAACAGTTCTACAAATAGTTACAAGAGGGACAGGGGGACTTCTCCGAATTTGAATGCGTCTCCTAACGGTGGCTTGAATGCGTCCCCTAACGGTGGCTTGAATGCTTCTACATCCAGCAATAAGATTTATAAAAGACCAGCAGTTAATACATCAGCAAGGGACCAGAGGAAAATTCAGGTGGTTTACTCTGAAAGGCTGGGATGTTGCGTTTTGCCTCCCCCCCCCCCATCTCAAGTGTTTTCAGCACCATTATTTTTGACACTATAGAAACTTTTGATTAAAAATATCTAAATTAAAAGGTTTTTTTGCCAAAATTTGTCTCTCTAATATATAGGGAAGGGTGTAAAAAGTATTTCAGTGCTTCGAGTACGATTGCTGAAATTTTGTTTTCTTATGCCACAGTTTTATGGGGTTTACTGTATAAAATAGCCGGCTACGTTTCGCAAAATAAGCTACCTATACCTTTTCAAACTTAACAATATGTTTTGTCTAGAATAAGGGCCCCCCTGTAACTAAATCTGGGAAGGAAGATGGAAAAAAGAAAAAGATGAAAGAGAAGAAAAAAGCTCCTCCTAAAAAGGGAAAAAAGAACAAAGATCATCATATTAGGTAAATATGTATCCTCTATTTTTTTTCTGTATTATATACGGTGGTCGGCGTTTATATCATTACATTAAAGACGACTTTTCTTTTTAAGTTTTGATTTTCTAACCAGGTTTTTTTTCAAATTAGAAGTTTACGTGTAAATAAAGAGAAGCTGTTAATTGACATCTTCTTTTTGTTTACATGTTTTTGTGTTTAAAAATAGAAATTCATCTTCATTGTATTTATATTTATGATTAAGATTTCATATCTTAATTGCGTTCTTAAAAGGGTCTGTAATTGATAAACCAACTGATAAATTATTCAAAAACTCGAACTTATTCATTCTAGTAAATAATTCAGAGTTTAAGTGGTTTACAATCTACCATTACAACTTGGAAAGTTGTAATTATATTAATATCTATATAATAAAGCTCTTTGCTCCTATACAATATTTATATTATAAATATATGTTAGCTATGCTGTCCAAACGGCTGGACCGAATCATCTGAACATTTTTGAGGGAACCCATGGTTATTGGTATCCAAGGGATAACACTTTTTTAAATTTTATTTCACGAGAACGCCGGGCCCTCTAGCTAGTATAATATAAATTCGTTCTTTGCAAGATATAGCTGGACATATGGCCGCTACGCTCCGGCCCCCTAATGGTCCCAGCTGCAGTGCTCGGTCCCTTAGCCTGACATACCCGCAGCGTTAGGCCGAGAAATTGTCATAACCCGACATATCCCTGAAATAATACAAAAGAAATATTATTACTTTTGAACATGTATAAAAAGGAAGTCANCCAAAAAACGTTCTTTAGGACAAGCCTTCGTGCTCACTCTAGAAAACATAATTTTTTACTAACAAAAAAGTGTTTTACCGAACAAAAACTTTTTCCCTGTAAACCGTTCTGCGGTAATTATTAGTTCCAATTCTTCAATTATGAATGCTTTATGAACAGAGTTTGTTCAACCATTTTCAAAATTATTTGGGGGGAAAAGTACTTTATCTCATTCATAAGGAAAAATGTAGAAAATGTAGAAATTTTCTCCCAGAATAGCAATTTCTTTATTAAATCTGGTTAATACAGTTATATTGTTTTATTTGGGATACAATACACACAATAAAGATATCTATATTTATTATTTAGAGATTTTATTAATATTGTTCTCAGTATATATTTTTGAGAAACTAAATAGTCAGTGTAAAGTAGACATAGTTTTCATAAATCCTTTTATTTAAATGGTAACACGGAATTTTATGAAATCATATTAGCATTACTGGAGAACTTTTTTTTATACTTTTAAGAACTTTTTTTTTCTAAAAATAAAACTGTAGATAGCATTTTTGTAAAATATTTTATTAAATAGTAACATGCAATTTTATGTATAACCATATAATCATTCATTTATGTTGTCAGTACATAATAAAATCTGGGGGACCTTAAATACAATAGAGAGCAGTACAAATGTACATATTAAACTATTTTGCTCCTTTAATGTCTAGGGCATGTTAAAAAAAAAGAAATTATGATAATGATAATGATAAGCCAAAATGTTTTACAAAAACGTTTAATTTCTCAAAATATAAAAAATGTTCTCCCGGAAAAAACGCCTTGTTGCCATACGTAGCTGTTTCTATACGTTTGATTTCCTGTATACAGGCCCCAAGAATCCCAAGTTGGGAAAAATGTGTATACTGTGAATACTATAAAAAAAGATTTGAACAATTTTGTAATAATCTAAAAAAAAATTAAAATTGAATGAAAAAAATTGTTAAAGTATATATTATTTATAATGAACCTTGCAAGTTCAGCAAGCAACTTTTTAAAGAAAATTTTTTTTTAAGTTGGAAAACATCTTTAAAATTATTTTAAAATATTTTACTTCAGGATGAGTTCTCACTCTGTGGATAAAATGCAGGTAAAGCTAAAACTCAAAAACTACAAAATTTAACTGTTTTAACAAGTTTTTGTAATGTCAGATTCACAACAGTGGCAATAAAGGCGTAGTCTAATCAGTCCTCTCTGAACAAATTAATCATTATCTAGTTTTATTATTCTATACATACAGTGACTTGCGCATTTCTGCTTCGGAATCAAAAGTACGAATTTTTTAGAATTATACACTTTTCAAACAATGAAACCGACACGTACGTACCGTTGCAATTAGGGCATGGCCCTCTTCAAATTAAAGATCAATTGAAATAACAAGGACATTTGCTTTAATCTATTTAGTGTCGATTAAAAAAATGTTACTTACACTTTGTTGTTGGGCAGGCTCGAACATTACACTAGTATATCGGATTGCTATACAAATTAAATGAAGATTTTTGGTACTTTCTATCTATCTATCATTCTTTTGTTTGAAGGATTTTAAAAGACATATATCGGTAAAGTAGTGCATAGTGTGATATAAATAATACAACTGTCAGCTATAGCTGGACATACGGCTGGACCAAATTGACTGAATTATTTTAGGAACCCCATGGGTGATACCATGGTGGAAACATTGGGTTAACAAATTAGAAAGTTTTTCCAATGTGTAACTGATAGAACATTTTCAGAGTTAAAACTTTTCTTTTATGATATAAAGTCTCTTTCCAATTTTTGAAGGATTTTGGGTAAAATATTCCGATACAGACAAGATGTAGCTTGTCGTAGTCAATTTTACGCGTGAAGCACTCTAGTATGCCGAGTCTATTAGCGCCTGATCCAATCAGGGTTTAGCCATGTGTTTGGTGTCTATTCTGAACCAATAGAAATAGTATAGGCGGTAATATCTATCTTTTTATTCATTTATTAGATGAATCCTTATATGGGCGTTATAACAGTAAATGGAAATATTTATTTCTTCTGAAACTATAGTGGAAGACTGCTGGATTAATCTGATTCATTTTTACTATCTTACCTTGCAGAGAGCGTTTATCCTCAAATAGATAAGTTTCCACTGTGGATATCGAGATCACGTGCCATTTCACTTATACATTTTACACCTTTAAAGATTTATTAGACAATTCTCAGATTAATTAGAATAGATAGAAGCAAACAATAATTCCATTGTTTCAAGGTTTCTCGAAATTCTAGTTGGATATTTATGATTTAAAAAGGACTGTGTTCGTAACTTCAAATAACTAGATTGGAATCTGATTCACATAGGTCATTTCTCTACAAAATTGAGACTTTTTACTGCAAGAAAACATATATGAGTTATCAGAATTAAACACTTTCAAACCTAAAAATCGAAAATATCTTTTACATTATTGATAAATTGAAATATTTATCCGATGTAAAACTAAATAATCTTAAATTAGATTATAAATTGAAATATTTATCCGATGTAAAACTAAATAAACTTAAATTAGATAATAAATTGAAATATTTATCCGATGTAAAACTAAATAAACTTAAATTAGATTATAAATTGAAATATGTATCCGATGTAAAACTAAATAAACTTAAATTAGATTAAAAATTGAAATATGTATCCGATGTAAAACTAAATAAGCTTAAATTAAATTATAAATTGAAATATTTATCCGATGTAAAACTAAATAAACTTAAATTAGATTATAAATTGAAATATTTATCCAATGTAAAACTAAATAAACTTAAATTAGATAATAAATGGAAATATGTATCCGATTTAAAACTAAATAAGCTTGAATTAAATTATAAATTAAAATATTTATCCGATGTAAAACTTAATAATCTTAAATTAGATTATAAATTGAAATTCTTATCCGATGTAAAACTAAATAAGCTTAAATTAGATTATAAATTGAAATATTTATCCGATGTAAAACTAAATAAACTTAAATTAGATAATAAATTGAAATATTTATCCGTTGTAAAACTTAATAAACTTAAATTAGATTATAAATTGAAATATTTATACGATGTAAAACTAAATAAAATAAAATTAAATTATAAACTGAAATATTTATCCGATGTAAAACTTAATAAACTTACCAACCTTTGTCGTGTTTAAAGAAAATACTTCAGCTCAGGCAAAATTTCTTCCCCGTTAAAAAAATAAAAATGGCAAATTCTAAATTGTGGAGTTAGTAAATATTAAAAATGTAAACCCAGGGATAATGCTGTAGAAAGATCAGACTTTGGATGCACTTAACATAAATTATAATCTATATTTATTTTTAATGAAAAATTTCTCTTTATAAACCTGTACCTTTTAAAAAGATTAGTTCACAGAATAAGTTTTTAAACAAGTACAGGGTGTCCCACAAAGGATGAGCTTTCAGAGACAACTGTACTGATTTTTCATAACTGTCACTAAAAGAATGTATTCAAGGCAAAAGATTTAATTTAACAATCAGATCGTCTAAATTCTTGTAATAAGAAAATTTGCAATATTCAGTTCTATCCTAATTTTTAAGGAAAATTTGTTTTTCAATGGTTCTTCAGGTTTTAACTGAATAGCGTATATTTAAAACTTTAGAAGAAAGGATCTAGAGAATTTAAATAACTTTTCCTTAAAAATTAACCAAAACTGAAAATTGCGAATTTTCTGTGATTCTGTTATTCAATCTTTTTAAAATTAAGATTTTGATAGAAATAATTTATACACATTTTTGCCTTACTGAACTTTTGATTTTGAGAGAAAAAAGGTTCGCGGATTTTTTTTAGCCATTGGAATACCAAAAAAAAATTAAAAATTTTCAAAAAATATTAAAAATACCATACAGGAGAGTACAATTTTGCACCAGGCGCCGCTAATCATACTTTTTTGACTCACCCTGTATATAATTATATATATTGTAATAATGATGATTGTCTTCAAATACAAGCCAGATGTAGTCCCCCTGAAAGAGCTACGAACATTTTGCGATATGTCAGCACTTTAACCTTTGGCAACTTTTTCCGCAATTCGCATATTTGCACAGTAATGTTTCATTAACATCAGCGCTTTAAATAGAAACATGCTTAAAATATTTTGGAAAAATACCCATATTTATAAGTTATATAATTAGATGCTGTTTTAGTTAAGGAAAAAGTGCTGATATATCTCAAAATGTTTGTATTGATTAGCTCTTTCAAAATCTTAAAAAAATTACATAGGATTTATCTTATTTCTTAGAGGTCCACTGCAGAATATGGAATTCGATTAGAGCTTAACAAAACTAAATCTGCAAAATCGTTGAAAAGAAAAGTCACCAAGATCTATTTAGATAACTATTCAAGTTATATCTGCATCAAAAAAACTGTGTGTCATGTGGATAAACTTAGTCTTTACTATCTTCTTTACCCCGTAGTTTAAAAACATATGTCTGACTCTGTTCCAACCCTACCGCTGCTGAGTACCCTCCCTTTCCCTTATAATTCCTCATCACCTCTCTACCTTTTTCCTAATTTATCATCATTATTATGTTTAGAATTTACACTGTACAGTGCACACCCATGTATTTATCTAAAATTCTCGTTGGCTTATAATTGGCCAACCAATTAATACAATCTACTTTGGTTAGGCGGGTCCAAAGTAAATTGTGATTTCTTTTTGTATTGTCTCGTGTTTTGTAGTTGAATAAAAAAGAACAAACATGAACTAAGAGCTTTCGTTGCGTACTGTAAGGATCTGCTGTATACTGACCGAAAGAAAAGTGGGGTTTAGTGGGGAGTGATATTTAGCATGTCTGTCTGTAGAAAAAATAAAAAGAAATGAAATCTCTTGTTCATTAGATCTACTTCAATCAGTAAATTATGATGAAAATAATCTATATAAAGAAAATCTAGAAAATAAAATTTATCCAAACCTTTATGAACCTGAAACATTCTATTCCCATAAAAATCAGGTTTAAGTACCGGCCAAACCCCTCCTGACTGTTAACCAGAGGCCGAAATTTAAAAGAGTATCGTTGAACAAAACTCCCGAGTTTCCTTTTTGGGGTCTTTACTTTTGTGTAGATTTTGATTTTAGAGATTCGAAAAAATGGATAATATAAAAAAACCTGAAGAAATAATATGTCATTACAAAAAAATTGATAATCACAAAAGTGCCTAACCCCATTCGTGAAACCCGGGTTTTAAAACTGGTTTCACTAACGATACTCTGTCTTAAGTTTTGGGCTCAGCTAGAGCAAACTGTACAGTACAAATACAGATTATACAAGGCAAAAGGGACAGTGCACCATATGAAATTTATGTGTATAGTTCATAACACCTCCTACAAAAGAAGAATATTTTGAATTTATAAAATGAGTAAATTAATTTGCTGTTCTCATACTTGAGCGTCAAATCAAAACTGGAGCTGTTAGGACGTCACAAAGTCGTAGCAGTATTGTATTCTCCAGTTCCACCCCGAGCCCTGCTCTCAAGCTGACAACACCTTGTCAATTTACCTCTCCCCTCTCTCATGGGGGTTCTAATTGTTTCCTATCTTACTGGTGGCCCCTCCGCGCTGGCACCAGTTCAGCTGATTTGTCGTTAAACCTTGACCCATAATCATGGATATCACATACCGATTGGTTGAAATTTACAAAGATATTGTTAGTTCTGGAGTTTCTGTTAGAGTGAACCTATGGTCAAGTGAAAAAGAGCAGTTTTTCTCCTTCTCCAAAACCAAAGGTTCCTGATCTCTAACCACCAAACGGAACCAAGAAGATGGCGGAAAATGAAATGAGAAGCCAACAACTTTAAAGAAACTTTAAAGTGTTCCTTAAGGGTGGACTACAAAAACCTTCATATGCAGAGGTCACACAGAGGTCTGTTGCTGGTTCCTTTATGACTGGAACCAAGGCTATGAATTCATCTAAATCTGGAACTTCTGTTTTTTTTTGGGGGGGGGGGGATTGGAAAAGGTTCCCTTGATTCTGGAACTTCACACAAATCTTATGCCAAGTCAAAATTCTTGAGAGCAGGTTCTTCTCACAACAGAACTCCGGATTCTCTTTTCTCTGGTTCTGAACCTTCAAAAGTAACAGTTGCCTCTGGACCAAGAACCTCATACACATGATACAACTCCTTTAGTACATGTTCCTTAGTAGCTGGAAACTCATGTTCAAGTTTTACAGGATTTCAATCCTCTCAAAAAAGAAAATCTAGCACTAGACCTATCAAGAGTCTAAAACAGTAGCTGAACTTTATAACTAAACTCCGATATGATATTTAAATGTATTAGCAAATAATAAATATTTAGACTTTGAAAGTATTTTTAAATTTATTTGACTTATACTTCTTCTGTCTTGTCAAACAGTTTTTTATTTCTTTTTTATAATATTTTATTCCTATGTGAATATGCCTTCTCCAATTACAATGTACAATTTAAACTGTAAACTATGCACTCAAGTTTCCCGGTACTCAATTTTCAGTAAAACAAATCAGGATATCTCAGTCGTCGATTATCATAAAACTTGTGTAGGCTAAAGAAGAAGAAGAGGAGGAAGAAAGAAGAAAAAACAAAACACAGTGTGAATCTGATATAAGGAAACGGTTAATTACTTTTATGACAATATATCAGAAGCATTAAAATATAATGTAATTAGAAAGGAAAACAATCTAATTGGCTGCAATACAACTGTGCACTGCATATTGTACGTATCTACATTGTACAGTGTGTAATCTACAGTCTACACTCTATAAACTCTATTGTAAAATCAATAGGTATTAATATTTAAAATATTTAATATTAAAATATTAAAAAATCACTGAAAAAAAGTTTCCTAAGAATCTAAAACTCAGAATTTTTTTTCCAGTGACATTTTGTCCTAGAACTTCAGAAAAATGGGACTTTTACCAAAGTTTTTATTTCCAGGCTTTTTCCAAAAAAAAATGTTCTCCTCTGACTTTCTAACATAGATTCACACTACGCCCATATATTTTAAACCAGTTTATGTAGAGTTTATATAACGTTTGTTCTTCTCACAATCTTTACTGCTGGATTAGTGTGTGCCAAGGTAAAAATATTATTTTTGAAATTAGATTTGGAATTTTTTTCTCAATTTTCTTATTTTTGCAACTGTCATATGGTTTCAACAAATTGAATTGAAAATTGACAGAACAAGAACTTGGGGAACAAAACCAGGAAGGAGTCTAAACTTTCTTGAATTTTTTATAAAGATAAAATTTATCTGAAAGTATGCTAGACAATGACTAGAAAACGAGTTAAATTTTGTAAAGACGAATTTTGAAAAATGAAATTTTGCAATTTCAATATACACAGATTCCATAACTGTTTATCAAAAACTTTTGTTCTAAAAGTTATGTTTTAAACTTTCCTTTTATTGGTTGCTATATATTATCACAAAAAAGGAAAAAGTCTAAAAACAAATAATGGAAGCAAAATTGAAAAGAAATCATATTTTTCTTTATATTTTATCGAGCTGAATGAGTTTTTAAGTGATAGAAATACATTTATAACAGTAAACTTAGGTTTATTTTTTTCAATTCGTTCGTTCAGGAAATTTTTTTTTGCATTTTGAAAAAAAATTGTTCAAATGTTTTTCTTTTTAGGCTTTCTTACATTTTGAAAAACTAGAGTTAAAATGTTTTTCCTTTTTAGGCTTTTTTAATCGATTCCTCGCCAGAAGGAAATGTGAACCAAGAACCCTCTTTAAGGTATACAATTTGTTAAGCTAAAGAGACGGTTAGCGTAATTTCAAATAACTTTTCCGCCAAAGATTCACAACGGTACCCTTGAAACCTCTATTTGACAATGTGGAAGATGTTTTCGTCTACTATTGTTTGATTCGGATTTTTTTCTATTATCGATTATAAATATTGATGTCTATTTCATACTTAATCAGACAAAGCGTTTAACAAAATAATTAAAACCAGGCTTTATTTCAGTTTTGACGAACAACAATTGTTAACATTCTTGAACACAACTTTTTTATCTTTTTATAATTTAACAGTTTTAGCTTTGAGATACAATATTTCCTGTTTTTTATTTATTTGGAAATTATTAACACCTTTATATTTTTTATCAAATTGTTCGCAATTTCCGGTGTTTGCAACGAATACATTGTTAGTTTTTTCTTTTATTTTTTTCAGTTTACGTGTGTTACTAAATTCGTGACAATGTGACCAATATGTGACAATTTTAAAACTAACAATTGTATTTAATCAACTTTGTTTCCCATGTTTTGAATTCATTTAAACTTTTAATTAATTCATTCAATTTTATATATTTACATTTATCATTTCAAAATGTGTTCAATGGCAAAGTGAACACATTTAATTGGTAAAATTAAATAAGTAACATGTAACGGCTAATTCCGGGAAGGAACGAAAAAGCATCGCTTCTCTTTCACTCATTAGGAAACCAGAAAAAAAGTTAATTAAAAAACTAATAATGGAAAATAAAAATAATTAGGTTTTTAAGAAAAACTATTATTTGAAATCTTACGGTTAAACTAGAAAAAAAACATTGTTCGGAATTAAAATCCCAAAAAACTTTAAAGTCTTGAAAAGTTAAAGGGACTGAAAGCGTAATTTGAAGTGGTCCTCGATGCAAAGAGGATGGCCCAACTCACAATGGTACCCATTAAACTAATTAACAATAAAGAACTTTATAAGTTTATCTCTAAAATTGTGTTTAATGTTTAAACTGCCGCTATGTACGCTAGCGTACAGTGTAAAGTCAACATAGCTGACTACATATTTTCCTATAAAATCCAAAACTTTGGATATCCAATGTGGTTTTTGAATATTCGAATATATATACATAAATACTTATTTTGAATATTCGAATATATATACATAAATAATTATTTTCTGCGACGTCCAGAAAATAATATTAATATTACGTAGTAACATATTAATTGAAAAAGGATCCTTGATCAGTCCAAGGTTTAAAAGATATGATGTGAATCGCGGATACACCACTTTACATTTGGAGGGTCACTTGAAATTAGGCATACACTCCCTTTAACGCACAACTCCATAACATTCAGTTATGTGTATTACCATATTACCATTAACAAAAGTAAATTAACAACGTGTTCGTTCAGCTATAATGGCCACATCATGAAATGATGACAATTTAAATATAAATTAAAAATCAAAACTAAACAAACTTTTTTTAATGTAAAACAGTCTTCAGTTTTCAAGTAAATGGAGTGACCAGCGATGTATGGTAGATGAGGTGAGAACGTAGTATTGTGGAATGTGGATACATTCTTTAGGAATCATTTGAGACCTATGATACGTTTTTACGGTGCATATTTGTTCAGCAACAGCGCAAATTCAATATTTAAAATCCTCATAGACTGTTCATTTTTGAGAGAGATGATTTTGAGAATTGATTAACTATTAACATCGAAAATAAGTAATCTTATTCAGGTATTGGTTTCTGTGATGTCTCCTTGTTTACAAACATTTTCTGTAGATTTCTTGGAATTGTTATTGAAAAGACGATATTTAAAGAATTTGAAGAAATCTGCGAACAAATTCGCAAAGAAAAATGATGAAAAAGAAATATCTGATTCTAACATTGATTTATTGAGAAAATTTCAATTGAGAAATATGTTCCTTAACATCTAATTGCTGAGGAACTTTTTTTACATTTTTTGTCGTCGTTATTTAATAATTTTAAGAAATTGATTCTCAAAACGTAAACACCCTAATAAATGATTTTAAACGTCGACTTTGCGCTCAAAGCCAGTAATTTATACATCATTAAAACGTTTATATGTCTAAAATGAATCCTTAAAAAAATTCTCTACAATAGAATACTAAATTCTCAGTTCAACTACCATACATTGCCGGTCACTCCCTTTAAGGTAAAATTACATTTTTGATAAAAACTTTAGACTTCACTATGTAATAAGAAAAAATTTAGATCAAATAACTCAAAGATTTCCATTTATGATTCTAAATCTTTAAAAACCCAGTTTTTTGTGGGAAATCATACAGAAATAGATATTAGCGACAGCTGACTATTCCACAGTGATTCAAATGTTGCTAGCTTTCGCGCAAAAATCGTTGAGTTTTATTTCATGTGTTATTGTCTAGGGCTACACAAATGTACAAGTACTTGTCTTAGGGAGGTTGAGTACGTGGAAGGGGTTGGGCCGGGAGGTTAAATTTATTATTATATCCGTTGGTCCTGAATTTACAAAAAAGTATGAACACGCTTAAATCCACGTATACGGTTCAAAAACCCGGTTTTGTAAAAATCTAAAGTGTAATCTCAGTGTTTTTTTTTGGTAGAATTAAGGAGCTCTTAAAAGAAAAAGATTAATAAGAACTTGTTTTCAAATAATGTGAACAAAGACTAAAACTGAAACTTAACAACAGTGTTTAAAGCTTTATTAAGAAATTCGAATTTACTAGAATAGAAATAAAAATACACTTTATTGATAAAAGATTTCACGTTCTCCGCTCTATATTTTCCAATTTTTCATGTAAGCTTGGCCTTATAATAGTCTCCAAAAAAGGTAGCTCCCGCTCCATTCGCCTAATTTAGAATAGCTAATCATGCATTTTTTTCAGAAATAAGTTGAAAAAAGTTTTAATCTACTTTGAAATATATAATTATTATTATCATAATTTAACAAGAAAACAATGCCATTAGTGAATCACAACAGTAAACAATATCAGAAGTGTAATATACTTTTTTTCTAGCTTGTCTGTGCAACCGCACATCATTATCAATTTTATTGTTAGAAAATAAGAACTATTCCATCATTGTTATTTACATTACGGGTTTCAGAGTACTGTTGTGAATGCGGGATGATAACTAAGTCTAAAATTTTTAAAAGTAAAGCATCTTCTATAAATATACTTTGCGATCTGGGTGTTTGTCTATTTATATCCAATAAACGTCAAAACGGCTGAACCGATTGGGCCACAATTTTGTGTGGAACCTCAAATAACCTTAGGGAAGGTTTGTGGATGTTCAAAATTACAAAAGTTTGTGTCCAAAAGTTTTTGATTTTTGTTAATTTTGAAAATTCGAGAAAAAATATTATTACCGTTGTTATTGTTTTATATTGTACAAGGAGAAGATGCTCACAGACAGATAGAGCCAGAATTAAAAGTTGAAATAGAAGATGGACGCGAAGCGCCTGAAAAGCCTAGTTTTATAAATTTGTCTAGATTAGGCAAACAATTATTACTTCTAGAGCATTTAAGATTTTTTTCCCGATTACGTTAAAATTTCATAAATATGATTTTTCACCTTTTCGTAGTTTGGTATGAGACTAATACACTTGGTAAACCAGGTATCCACTACAGTATACTCGGACAAATCAACAGCCTAGCAACAAGTTTTTGAAATCTTTGTCAACAAAATATCTGTGAAAAATCGCAAGAGACGCGTGAAAATGAACCTTAAATATGTGATAAAAAGTCTGCGAAATGCGAAATATTAAAGATATTTTCATCAGAAAAGCATTAGTTCCCATCCATAAATTAAACATACATGGCTATGAAGGCATGCAAAAGTCTGCTTAAAGGGACTGTAAAGGAAAAATGAAAGGGGGTATAGGCTGAAAGCTAATCACTTTAGCTCTTGATCGCGACCCATGAAAGTTTTATCTGATGTTCCTGTCTCGAGAAATTGATATAAAACTGTGTTAAAATTTTACGAAAGTTCATATATGTAACATTTAGAAAATCTTAAACTTAAATCACGTGACCAGAACTATCACAAATGGCAGAGCAGTATACTGGTCACGTGTCTCCGCCTGTATCACGTAACCACTTTACTGCACTGCCATTGGTGGAATTTCTGGTCAAGCAATACGGACGTATAAATAATATTATGAATTAAATCTATAAGAAATAGAAATAACAAAAATAAAATTAGAATTGGAGTAAACCTAAGTTACAATTAGCTTTCTCTGGGATATCTTCGTTTTCAGATTGGTTGCATATTTGCTGAATTTGATCTTTTTAAACCCACTACTTTTATACAAAATTGTATATATATTAATGTTCGCATAAATTTGATAAAGTTGTAAATCAGTTTCTCGAGATAGGAACATCAGATATAACTTTCATGGGTAGCGCTCGAGAGCTAAAGCGATTAGCTTTCAGCCTATACCCCCTTTCATTTTTCCTTTACAGTCCCTTTAAATAACGTGTAACAGACAACTCTTATTTGCCGCGCTTAGAAAAGGGGAAAAGAGACAAATCCAATTTCATCTATTTTTTTCTTCTCCTGCCGCCATTAGTAGGAAATTCACAAGTATTGTTATCTGCCTTCATTTCTACGTATATTTAATCTACGTTCTCAACTATATTAACTTTAAACTTGACGTGACCGATAAAATTGGTTGTTCTCATACTTTTGCGTAAAATAAAAGCTAGAATAGCTTCGAGGTCACAAAGTTGTACCTGTAAATTCGCATTAATTTGACCTTCTCCTCGACCTAGTTTGCAGTGTTTAGCGTAAACAATTAGAATTTGCTCAACGAGAGAAAAACGTGCTCCATTATATATTAGTTTCAAAAAATTTTATATAGATATTTTCTGAGTTGACCTACCCCTGTAGCCTTGATGGTAGAGTAGGTCGCAACCAGGGATATATCTGCCAGGGTTATCTGAGTAGTGCCGGCAGCAAACTTGCCATCAGACACAAAGCTGGTCAACCAACCCAGAACCTTTTAATTAAAAAAGTGACCTGAAGGTCTTGATTCTTAATTTAAAAATAATTATCTGTGAAAATGAAACTTTATCTTGGACCTACATTTATTTACATCTATAGCAGTGGACACTGGACTAGGGTCAATTTGAATTCGAACCGGACCAACTGCTTGTATACCCTATCCTGTGCCAAACTTTTTACAGTACCTAGTCTATCGTAAAAAGCCAATTTGACCTATCCTCTACAGTGATAACCAGAAAACTCTGGAATAGAAAAACGATATTAAAGCAATCCTCAAGTGTATTTGCTGTTACAAAGCAAAAAGTTTTACTTTAAATTGGTTAAATTACTGTTAAAGCAAAATTGGTATGTTTTTACTGCACAATTACTTCGTATCATGTTCATTGGACAATTTTAAGGCATTAATTGAGCGTAAACGTCGTCTTCCTATTCCAGAGTTTTCTGGTTATCACTGTAGCTTAGTTTAATGTCTATTATTTGTTTAAAGCTGGCAACACTGTCCGATTCATTTTCAAGAACCGGGCCGACATCTAACCAGCTATTGAGCGAGCTGTACAGTACATATACGGATTATACCTGGCAAGGGACAGTACACCAAATGAAACCTACCCCTTCTATGGAAATTCTAGAGGGCAAGCTCATTAAAACTCATTTACCTCCTTCATCCTTGCATGTTGCTTCTCTCCTGGGGCTGGCAAACCCCTGTCAGGCATCATTACAGGGTAGGCAATATCTTCAAATGCCTAAATAAGTTATCTATACATGTATACAAATGGTAATCTCTGTTTGTCAGTTTGTATATCCGATCATAAATCATGAACCCCTGGACCGATTTGCCTAAAATTTTAATCAGGGAAATTGTGAGACCACGGAAATGTTTTCTGGGCTTGGTTTTGAGATTGGATTGTTCAGAGAAACCATTAAGTAACTGTTTTAAAACTCGATCATTCATCAAACTTGAAAATCGATAATTCTTTAACTGAACGAACGATTTTTTCGAACAACCTTTTGTAAAAACTATCGATTTTTACTGAACCAAACGATTTTTTAAACGAACTTTAGAAATTAATTTAGTTTTTCATTGAAAACCAATTTTAATGAACGATTGGTCGTTCAGTGAAAAAACGAATAAAAACTTCAAAACCATAACAAACGTTACTTTTTTAGTTAAAACAATAAATGGCTGCCTAAATTATATTTTTAATAGTTTTAACTAACGAACGGCTTGAAAAAAAAGTCAGAACGTGCCCACCTCTATTTGCAGCATCTAGGAGTTAGATTTATTTGTTTAAAAAGGTTTCGCCCTTAGTTTTCTTTATGAAACCAAATTGATCTGGAATAATTTTGAAACCCTAATTCCCTTAAAAAAGGGATTTTATTTACCTTATAGAAAACTCCCATATCAAAGTACAGGCGCTGGTCTACCCTGCACCTAGTCTGGGGATCCTAAAAAATACAATTTTCCCATTCATCTTGTAAAGACTGAATTCCTTTACCTTTGGATAATGTGAATCATCCTGTCCATACTTGTTGACAAGGTAGGCAGCAGCTGCTGTCTATACTTGTTGACAAGGTAGGCAGCAGCTGCTGTCTATACTTGTTGACAAGGTAGGCAGCAGCTGCTGTCCATACTTGTTGACAAGGTAGGCAGCAGCTGCTGTCCATACTTGTTGACAAGGTAGGCAGCAGCTGCTGTCCATACTTGTTGACAAGGTAGGCAGCAGCTGCTGTCTATACTTGTTGACAAGGTAGGCAGCAGGTGCTGTCCATACTTGTTGACAAGGTAGGCAGCAGCTGCTGTCCATACTTGTTGACAAGGTAGGCAGCAGCTGCTGTCCATTCTTGTTGACAAGGTAGGCAGCAGCTGCTCGGGATTCATTCATAACAAACTCATCTAGAATTTAATCAGATTTTAAAGGGAAAGTTAACAATCCCAGATTTATAACAGTGCCCTTTACCCTATCACGGCTGGAGGGGGGAGAGGTTCCACCCCCTCCTGTGGGTTTTTCTAAATAACTATAAGAAACAGCTTCCATTAGAACGCTTAAACTTCTTAACTTTTTGAACATTATTATTATAAATTTCTGTGAATGACAGTCAAATGGCGGGTTGGTGTTTAAAAAAATCAGAAATGCTTTTTACTGTTTTTACTTTTAATTAATTAAGCTGCAGGGTTAAAATTTATATATTTAAAAAGCCATTGAAAATGAATGTAATAACATGTGTCACATGTTAATATTTGTCAAATATAAAAATAATTTTATATGAAAAAATGAACTTTTTAAAAATCCTCCCTTGCACCCTAAACATTAAAGTTAGAGGTCTATTTTTTTAAATGAACAGGCCTTGAAAATTTGGACTAAGGACATGTATCACACTCCTCTATCTCAACTCTAAGGGCAAAATCATAGACAAAAAAAGCCCAGCCGGGATAGGGTTAAACCCTTAATCTGATCAATACTTAATCAAAAATGTAATATTGCATTTAAGTATAACTAGCAATTTTTTTTTTGATCTTAACAGTTAAGAGATTTGTTTTGATTTTATGATAAAATAATACCTTAATTAGTTTGGAAACATCAGTATACAATCAAACACAAAGGATAAATGCTGGTTTTACTGGTTGAGAAATAATCAAACCGGTGTTACTGCCGACTGAAGTTCAAGCGTGTAACTGTAAAGTGTAAATACGGCTTCAGCTATACAAGAGCTGCAGGGTTAAGTCCAGACCTAAACTCCACCAAAATACTTTCATGTTTTTAAGTATTCCATTTTTTGTGGAAAGGCGGGGAGGGGATAAAAATTTAAGCTAAAAGAGCCAAATTTATTAATAATAGTTTAAAAGCGTTATGATTCCCGACTGCCTGCTTTGTTCATAATTTCAGAAGCAGAGTGCTAAGAGGCATACTCAGGCATATGGTTTATCCGGTGCGATACATTTTTCAATTAATTTTTTGTGCTAGAGTTAACAACTTGTTAACTTTACCAAAAAATAATAATTTGCATTAATCTTAGCTAATTCAAACTTAGATTAAAAAAGGTTTTTTATTAAATGAAACACAAAATTTGTCCAATATATATTTTTATTATAATTATTGGAAAAATAATTTTGTTCAGGGGATCCAACAGTATCTTAGTCAGCATGGGACTCAGTAATTTACAGGTATTCAATTTAATGCGTGGGAACCAAACAAAAATGTAATTAATTTTTCTTTTTATCTTTTCTCAACAACAATGAATTGTATTTTTATCATAAAAGAAGCCATTGTATAAAGTGGAACAGAGCATAAAATTAAAACATAAAAAACTAAACATAAAAAATCCTGTTTTATCCTAAAATTCTATTGAATAGAAAATTTTGAAATAACTCCTAACTTTGTTAATTTGCTTCTTGATTGAAGCTGTCTTTAATAAAAAAGCATCTAAAAAAAACCTTTCAACCAAAAATTAATTTATTTCTATTTCAGAAAACAGGGGCGGGTTATATAAATCATAACCCCGGGTTCATATCAAACGACTATCCTACACCTGAGCAATAAAGAGCAATAATTATTATATTACAAGGTGTCCCAAGAAACATGGGAATCAAATCGTCTTTAATTTAAAGATGTTAATAATTGACAAAAATTGAGTTTAAAATTATGAAATTTTTAAAAAGTGGTCCACAACTTAGTGTCCTCAGTATTGACAGGATGGAAAATGCTTAAAATTTGAACAATTTGGATAGTATTTCATAAATTGGAATCTATTTGGATAGTATTTCATAAATTGGAATCTATTTGGGTAGTATTTGATAAATTGGAATCTATTTGGATAGTATTTCATAAATTGGAATCTATTTGGATAGTATTTCATAAATTGGAATCTATTTGGATAGTATTTCATAAATTGGCATCTATTTGGATAGTATTTCATAAATTGGAATTTATTTGGATAGTATTTCATAAAACGGAATATATTTGGATGTTATTTCATAAATTGGAATCTATTTGGATAGTATTTCATAAATTGGAATCTATTTGGATAGTATTTCATAAATTGGAATCTATTTGGATAGTATTTCATAAATTTGAATCTATTTGGATAGTATTTCTTAAATTGGAATCTATTTGGATAGTATTTCATAAATTGGAATCTATTTGGATAGTATTTCATAAATTGGCATCTATTTGGATAGTATTTCATAAATTGGAATCTATTTGGATAGTATTTCATAAATTATATATTTGGATAGTATTTCATAAATGGAATCTGGCCGAATTTACTCAATATCTTTGTCAATTTTTTAAATATTCCAATATAACAAACCACATTTTGAAAATCCCGAGACTAGTAGTTTTGAGAATAGTTTTTTTTAAAGTGAGATTCTACATTAATTTTGTTAATGAAATAATGCAGCATGGAACAAAGACGACGTAGAAGTCGGCACATAATTCCTATGTTTATTGGGGTACTCTGTAAATTCAGAAATTTCTTTTAAAAGAATATAGATAGAATAGATTCTGGAAAATTATCTTTCGTTCTATTTTAAAACGTTTTTTTTTAATTTTGAAACGAAATTATTGCACAACTTCAAAATATTTTTTCAACAAAAGAAAAATATGTTTTTTTGATTTTTCCCCTCTATCTGAACATTTTTTAGAAGGCAAAAGTGTAATCATTAATTTATTTCGTATTTGTTAAAAATTAAATAAAAGATTTTAATAATTTTCCCTGTGATAAGGTATTCGAAGATTTAAAACAATTTATTGTATCAATGTATCATCTGTTTATGTAATATATGTATTGTATATACACCTAAATATACGTTATAAAATGTCTAACATTCTCAAATCTGAAATATCTGAAATAAATAAGAAAAGGGTCTTTCAGTCGAAATATAACAGAGCAAACCACGTTTGCACGTTTTCAAAACCAGCTTATTTTTTTAAAAGTTTTGAAAATATAAGGTCAATGGATAAGACTCATGCCGGTTAAAAAAACAGAAAATATGCTGTAAAAGTGAAAATTTTAAATGGTTTTTTTGTCAAAATTTAACATACGAAAAAATTAGAGAATTTTTTTCTAATTTTCTTCTGTTAGTGAAAAAGTTTCGGTTTTGTTTTAGGAGGAATTAAATAATAATGATTTCAAATATTTTGAAAATTTTTAATTTCAAAATTTAAATTTAAAAATTGGACTATTGACATGAATCACAACTTTAGGGGGGAGTGTGGGGGAGTGAAACTATCTGATATCATAATTTGAGGCTAAAAGTCGTCTTACTATTCCACAATTTTCTAGTTTTTATTTAAGACAAAATAATACTCTAAAATCACTGCAATTTTTGAATGCAATTTTTTTTAATGAAGTATTTTTATAAATATTCCATAAATGTTGTTGAAAACCTTGTTAAGTGAATGTTTGTTAATGTTTAATTTTTTAAATATGAGTGGTATTAAGACGATATCTAAATATTAGAGGTATACAGACAATATCTAAATATAAGAGGTATGCGAAGACGATATCTAAATATGAGAGGTATAAAGACAATATCTAAATATAAGAGGTATAAAGACAATATCTAAACATTAGAGGTATGTGAAGACGATATCTAAATATTAGAGGTATAAAGACAATATCTAAATATGAGAGGTATAAAGACAATATCTAAACATAAGAAGTATGAAGACGATATCTAAATATGAGAGGTATACAGACAATATCTAAATATAAGAGGTATGAAGACAATATCTAAATATAAGAGGTATGCGAAGACGATATCTAAATATGAGTGGTATAAAGACAATATCTAAATATAAGAGGTATGAAGACGATATCTAAATATGAGAGGTATAAAGACAATATCTAAATATAAGAGGTATAAAGACAATATCTAAATATAAGAGGTATGCGAAGACGATATCTAAATATGAGAGGTATGAAGACAATATCTAAATATAAGAGGTATGAAGACGATATCTAAATATGAGAGGTGTAAAGACAATATCTAAATATAAGAGGTATGAAGACGATATCTAAATATTAGAGGTATAAAGACAATATCTAAATATAAGAGGTATGTGAAGACGATATCTAAATATTAGAGGTAAGACAATATCTAAATATAAGAGGTATAAAGACGATATCTAAATATGATAATTTCTTCATAAATATGTCAATCGTAATAAAGTTCACAGCTTCCTGTCTGTAAGGTAGTTAGGTAGTGGAGAATTGATCATTTCCAAATGGCATCTACTTTTATAACAGATTCAACAATTTTGTTCAAATGAAATAAATCAAAAATTGAAATTCTTAATGTCTCGGTTTATATTTAAAGCAGACCTCATTTTAGAAATACCAGGGCTAGGATAAGTTTTTTATTATTGTTTCAAGAATTATCACTGTAAAAATAGGTAAGGTAAAGCATACCTCTTTATTTCAAAGATCAAATTTTACAGTGTACATTCAGATTAAAAACGGCAATATAAATACTAAGATTTTTAAAATCATTGGTATATTATCTTTATTATTTTTTTCACAAAATACTTTATTGATATCTATCATCAATCACTACCTAACCATAAATCTGCAGTTCTTTCTCTCCGGAGAAACATCAGGTGAATCAGGGACCGGAGGATATGGAATTTATCAAATTGGCGAGATCTTATCCGAGCTGAGAATTTAAAAGCATAAAACCGAGTAAAACCCGGTCTTAGCGTCTACTTAGACCGAAAAGTAAAAGTGAAGTGAAGACCTACTCGGGTGTTGGATTGCCTTGAGTAAGAACCATGTCCAAATATGACCAAATACAGAAATTTTATATGCATTAAAACAACCTGTATGTCTGAAGCAATGATAAATCATTTCCATTTTTCTCTTCGGTTTCTTACTCTAATATCTTTAAACTTTAGAATGTATGTTTTTCAAACAATTTAACTGTTTAACTTAACTTAATTTAACTGTAGTAAGTTATAGGTATTTTTCCTGAAAATCTGAAAGTTAAAGGGACAGACTGGCTATGTATGTAAGGTAGTTGAACGGAGTATGCAGTGTTACGCGGCGAATTAATTCTTTAGGATTCATGTGAGATATATAAAACTTTTTAAAGATCTGTAACTCCTCAGTTAAAGCGCAAAGTCGACGCTCATAATTTTACTTTGGGTGGATAGGTTTCAGAATTGTTTTTTTTAAATTATTAAATAACGACGACAAAGAATGGAAACAAAATTCTACAGTAAACTAATTAGTTGTTTAGGAACAGGTTCAGAAAATAAAAATTAATCTTATCATCAGAAATAAGTAAAATCTTGTTCAATTATTAGTTTCTATTTTCTCATTATTCTAGTTTCTCATTATTCACAAAGATTTTCTGCAGATTTTCTAGAATTATTATTGAAAAGACGACATTTGAAGAATTTGTAGAAATCTGCGAATAAATTCATAGAAAAAAAGAAATTCAATATGTTGATGTAAACAATATTATAGATTCTAGCATTGATTTATTGACAAATTTCTTTTGAGAAATATGTTTCTAACCATCTAATTAGATTACTGTATAATTTTTACTTCATTTTTCGTGGTCGTTATTTAATAATTAAAAAAATACCGATTCTGAAAACGTACCCACCCAAATTCATGATTTTTAACGTCGACTATGCACTCAAACTCAGTAATAATACATCGCGGAAAAGTTTTATATGTCTCAAATGAATCCTAAAGAATTTGTCCACAACACTGCATACTCAGTTTAACTACCTTACAAAACCGGTCTGTCTCTTTAAGCTTAGCAATAACCAAGGTTGTAATGCAAGGAAAGTTAATTGCATTTGCGAATACTCTACGTACATATTGAGAACCAATTCTATGGGCGGAATTTGTAAACAAGAAAACCAAATAACGCACTTTGCACAGTTTTCAGTTGTTCAAATCTTGAAACAGATTGAAAATATTCCACAAAAACGGAGAAAAGATTCAACTAGAAATGGGGAATTATTGCTATTAAAAAAACGAGCTGATCGTTTTGTTAACGACAAAATAAAACGAAAAAGGATAGTTATGAAACAAACCAATAAAAATACACGCAGGACAGATAACAATAATAAATTATCACAAAAAGATTTTAATGTAATATTTTTATTTATTTGAATAATATAAAGTAATAAAGCGGCGATGATATTAACAGTTTAAAGCGTATTTTTAAGGACAATCTTTATGAAAAAAACACGTTCGAGCCTTTAAGCTAAAAACAAACAATAAAAGTGTACAATGAATCTCCAAAAATTTGTTTACAATTTTTTTAATCTTCAAATTGCGCGGGGGAAATCGAAAAAAAAGTTAGTTTAAATTGTTTGTTTTAATATATGGCGGGGCAAAAATACAGCAACAAATGTTCAGAGCTTATTTGTTTTAGTATATTACAATATTATTTAACTATTCTTTAACTGTTACAATTTGTTTCTGCGAAAAAATTCTAAAGTTATGTGCATTTTAGTTTTTTTGTGCGCAAATTCCCCAGTTTTTACAAGAATTATAGTAATGTTTTGTAACTGGTGTTTTTTTCATTATCTATATCATAAAACAAGACATTCGTACATATGTTCCCAATAGCCGGCCAAACGGCTGGACCGAATGGGCGGACATTTTTGAGGGAACCCAGGGGTATCCCGGGGGAAACATAGGCTAAAATAAATTCAAAATTATTTTTTACTCCACAGACAACGCCGGGCACTTCAGTAATTAATATGATCGTAATCTAGAATCATATAAATATTATGAATGGATCTAAAAACACACGGTCTTATAATGACTTAAATTATTTGTTATAAAAAAAGGAATTCATTACTCGCCTCAACCTTTCACTTTCCAATCCTTAAATTTTTGAAACTTGATGTCAGCTATTCTTTGATATTTTGAACTATAAATTTTGCAAGAAAGAATATTTAATTTTTACACTTTAAGATTGCAAAAATATAGGGATCAACAAAATTTTATCAGGTCATTAATTTTAAATAAAATTGATTAATATTTTGAAATAAGAAGAGTTGCTTCAGCTGTAGGTGTAAAATCACGGCACATTTGAGATTTTTCAAAAAATACTGTAATTATTTTAAAAATATTACTGAATTGTGAAAAACAATTTTAATATTAAAGAGATTATAATGTTTAACAAATTATCCTCAAAGGAGATTAAAAAATGCACTGATATATTATGGACATGTTATAACAATGAAACTTTGATATCTTGAAATTTTGTGTATAAACAGAAGTGAAACTTAAATTCTAATAAAACTATTGGTAAAATGAGCTAATTAAAACATTAAAAAAAAATTTGTGAATTTGTAGAAAATAAAGGTTATAATGATTTAATGATAATGTTTATATTGTAAAACTATCTGTAAAGGGAGTGAACATTACTTTTAAAAAAAGCATTATTAGAACCAAATGACTTCAATACATAATGACGAATTTTAGCATAAACTTGTAACACACATTGTTTGTAAATACAAAATTCAAATACTAACGCTAAAAAATGCGCCAAATAAACTAAGATTGTTGGATTTGATTGAATATTATAAAGATATTTAGCAGTTTTTTAGTTTGCACACATATTTAATTTTAATATTTCTTTAAAAAGTTACATAAATATTTATTTTCTTCAGAATCAAAAAAATACATTTTAGATTGCTCGAAGAAAAAGTTAAAAATGTATTTTTTTAGGGTTTTTAAATTAAAAATTAGTTTCATAGTTCATACCCACACAAACTCTTAAAAAACTTATAACTAGCAACAACTTGTCTAAGCTCTTTATCTTTGAAACCAAAAAATTGAAATTTTAAAGCATAAAATTATATAATTTGTGGCAAGTGCTCAGTGCAAGTGCATTCAATATCAGGTCTGAATATTCGACCTGATAATTTGAATACCTTCTTGCGTCATGAATTGTTCGATGTATTTAAAAAAAGAAACATTTTTTGTTACAACGATTTAAAGTTGTTTTGGCCAATAATGTTTAGTTTGTTTACATTTAGTTTTATTTCAAAAATGGATTTTTGTTTGAAGGAAAAAGACATTTTCAGAAAATATAGTTCCTCATTTAAAATATTAGTAAACACATCTACAAATCTTCAAGCGGATTTGAATGTACTTTCAACGTACAAACACCAGCAGTTGTACAATGTTCATGTACATAAAAAGTTATCCTTAAAAAATCAACAAGCATAATATGATACCAATATTTTTCTTAAACCTTCGTAGATCACTTTTCATTTGTTGAATCATGTTTTCAACAAAGTCAGATTTGCTGAAATCCTAAATAACAGTTTTATGTTTTAAGCTTTCACAATTTATATCACATTAATAATGCGCTGGAGTCTTTTTCTTCAATTCTTTGAGACAGTTTCACTGGCCTCCGACACATAATCTGCAGCCTCTAAACCATCATCACTGACCTTTGATACTGAATCCATAGCCTCTTATTCATCATTTCGTAGCATCCTACACAGCAACGGCTCCGACACAGCATTTATAGCCTCCGAAACAGCATAGAATATAGTAATTTCTAATGTAGCCGTCCTCAAAACAGCGTCAATTGCCTCCAATGCAGCATTCTTTATCTCCGAAACACCAATTCAGTTGTTTTCGATGCAGTATTCCAAGCCACCAATACAGCATCTTCAGATAAATGCATTGGCGTCCGGTACAGCATTAGTAACCTCCGATACAGCATTAATAACCTCCGATATAGCATACGTAACCTTAGGACCAGAGTTCGGAGATTCAGATATAGCCATAATAGCCTCTGAGGCATCCTTGGCCCCCGAAACATCAGAGGTATAGGCAGCCTCCGATATAACATTCATTGCCTCCGGAACTGCATCTGCCGGTTCTCAAAGTCTACAACTCCAAGATCACCTTGACAACCTTGACCTCCATCAAAAGTCTTAGTCATAGATAACCGTGTGTTTAGGGGTTGACCTCTAAAAATCACTCCAGACATAGCATTTTATGAATAGATATTGAGCCATAACACAACTCCTACAGCTTTTAGCTCGGTCACGTGGATTCTGAAAAACAAATTTATCCAACCATTTGTTTTCAGAATTTATAAATGAATTTAATTTTGGGCTTAAAGGAACTGTAAGCGTTTTTCTAACTCTAAAAGTGTTTAACTCTGATAATTTCTCCAATGCTTCTTTTGCAGGGAAACTGCAAATGAAAATAAACAATTTAAAAGAAACATAAACTTGGATATGTACATTATATATTTAAGAATACCATTGTAAATCAGGCATTGCCATCTTTGCATGGAGGGTCACTTTAAATTTCGCTTACAGTCCCTTTAATGATATTGTAAATTCAAAAATGAAGTAAATCTTCTAAACGCCGGCGTATAAGATAACAAAGATATAAAGAAGTTCGAAAATTAGATTTTGAGACAAATAATCAATGCATTTGCCTTTTTTCAGAATATTTCTTATTTGAAGAGAGTAAATATAAAAAAGGGTAATAAAATAATAATTTTAATCCTGATAATGCTAATTCCTAAAAAATAAAAACAAATAAACATTACCAATGAATTCAAAGCATAATTTTGTTGTTTAAAAATGTTTAATTGTTTAAAAATTACTTTTAGTTTTATAAACAAAAATTCCAAATCTTAAAAAGCTCATAAGGCCACCATTTTTATTGCTAAAATCGTCATTTTACTCCCATAATTTTTTCAATCCCAATATTTTTGCAACCTGATGGTGTAAACCTTTGATATTTCAAACCTATATTGTTTAATCTATAATATCTAGGGTAAATATGGATTAGAAAATTAGAGTTTGTGGCAAAGACTCGATTCCTTTAAATGTTGTTTAAAAAGTTTAAACTATTCTACTTACCAATATATATAAGTTATCTAAGTGTTTACTTCTCAGGCATACCTCCCTAATAAATGCATATTTTAAGTTTATCAAGAAATATCTACTTTGTTTCATGTATAGTGTCTACTGACTACTGCATAGATATACTTTCGATTTTCAGAAAAATACATAATACGTTGATTTGACAGTCACAAGACGACTTTAAGGTCGTCTTTCATCTATAATATAATTTTAACATTTAATCGTAAACCTGATTTTTATAAAAGTAGAATTATAGAATTAATAATCACAAAATACGCTTAGTCTTGGCATTTCCAAAATGTGGTGTGCATTTTTTATGCCTTTCTGTAAGATTTCGACAATTTTGGTTTTATTCAATGTAATTAATATCTGAACAAAATTCTTAATAACTCTGGTAAAATTGACTCATTTTGTAAATGCCAGGACAAGAAGAATCTTGTGCTTTATTGTTTCAAGAATCATAAATGTTATTGTAGGTTCACGACTGAATGTCACAAATAAATTCAAAGATCAAAGATGACTTTCAAGATGTCTTACTATCGTCGTTTTTCGCAAGTAGATTTTATTTGCGCCGTATTGCGAGCCCTGTAAACTCCGCGCATTTGAGAACAGCTTTGCCCTCAATTCCGCACAGTTGCGTGCAATTCTAGGCTACTGAATTCCGATTGGAAACCCTAGTTTCTAGTGATGAATTTACCTCTCCAAAATGAAAGATATTCCTGGCTCTGGCGAGAGCTGAGAGAGGAGATCTAGAAGGAGAGTCTGGACTAGACTGAAGGCTAGCTTTAGAGCCGGATAAACTGGTTCGAGATAGATTCGATTCAAAATGGCGGAAGAATTTTGCCCGTGGAGAAACGGATCCTAAATAAAAGTTATTTTAAGTGAAATTCGATTTTTTAAATCAGATTATTTCAGTCAGTTTCTAACTCTTCTCTCACTCTAGAAATGACGGCAAGTTTTAGATAAAAAAAAAAATGTCCAATTCAATCATCATATCTGCTTGGGACTTTCTAAATAGGTAGAACTGCAACAATAGGATAGGACTTGAAACATTAAAATATTGAAGTTCTTGAACTAACAAAATTACGACTTCTCTTGTCCTATAAATCTGTAAAATATATCTATTTTTTTGCAAAACATATTTATGACATCTGGCCTGAGCTGGGAACTTTAGAATGGTGGAGCTTAATCTCTCTTTTTGCTAATCTCAAGACTAACATAATCTCAAGATTATGTTAGTCTTGAGATTAAATTAAGATCAACAAGTTTGATTCTAGGAACGTCAGATTTGTTCGTTTTCTTGACTGGAAGGGACTTCACTTAATTTCTCACCCATTTCTTTATTGATAAATTAGTAAAATTGCAGGTAAAAAAAGGAATCTTAAACGTATTATTAAATATTTTCTTTTTATTAATTTACGAAATGGCCGACAACATATTCTTAATTTGTAAGCAATTGCGAATTTCCTTCATGGAATAGGGTTTATTTTTAAGGCTGTCATTGGTCAATACAATTTACAAATTATTTTCCTGCACTCTCATTGGAGAAAAAAATGTACGGAGAAAGAAAAAGAGTGGATGAAGGACTAAATTAAGTTTCCACAGTGTATATTCGGATTAAGTAGTTGGGATTAAAGGTTATTCATTCTAAAGTTCCCAGCTCTGGTCTATTTAAAAAACAAGAGCTTTAGATTTATTTACCTGATTTTTCGTTTGAACTCCGCTTTTTGTCTTTTGGAGACTGGTGTGAACTGGTTATTGACGAATATTCTAACGGATGCAGAGATTCAGTCCCTTGCCGCGGTTTACTGTCTTTCTTTACATTAGGTGCCACATCTTCATGCGGTTCTGTAACAAATATTAAAATAGAAACCAACGTAAAAATTAGTTTCAAGTGGAAATCAAGTATCATTGCTTATAGTTATTGATCCTGTATTACAACTGTTATAACTGGAGATTAAGTTTTAATGGTAAATCTATTCTATAGTTAGATATATACATTATCTTATCACTAAGGTCCCCATAAACTATTCAAGGAAATCTGTAGATTTAGGTAGATCTGGCTATACAGGTTCAATTATATACTCTGCTCCAGTTAATAGTTACTGCTCCTCTTGTATATAGTTATGCATACCTTATTTGAACTATTAGGTCCCTATTTACTTGGCTAGGAAAACTATAGATCTAACTCCAGTATATACTTGAGTTAATTGATACCTGGAGGTTGTACTCTACAGTCTGAACCAGTCTTTTTGTGTTACCCTGGAGGTTCAAGTGAAGACTCAGCTCCAGTTTGTGATTCTTTTGTGTTACCTTGAGGTTAAAGTCAGCGCCAGTTTGTGATTTTTTTGTGTTACCCTGGAGGTTCCAGTGTAGACTCAGCTCCAGTTTGTGATTCTTTAGTGTTACCTAGAGGTTCCAGTGTAGACTCAGCTCCAGTTTGTAATGCTTGTGTTACCTGGAGGTTCAAGTGTAGACTCAGCTCCAGTTTTTTGATTCTTTTGAGATACCTGGAGGTTCCAGTGTAGACTCAGCTCCAGTTTGTGATTCTTTTTTGTTACCTAGAGGTTCAAGTGTAGACTTAGCTCCGGTTTGTGATTCTTTTGTATTACCTGGAGGTTCCAGTGTAGACTCAGCTCCAGTTTGTAATGTTTGTGTTACCTGGAGGTTCAAGTGTAGACTCAGCTCCAGTTTTTGATTCTTTTGTGTTACCTGGAGGTTCTTCAAGTGTAGACTCGGATCTAGTTTGTGATTCTTTCGTGTTACCTGGAGGTTCAAGTGTAGACTCAGCTCCAGTTTTTGATTCTTTCGTGTTACCTGGAGGTTCAAGTGTAGACTCGGATCTAATTTGTGATTCTTTCGTGTTACCTGGAGGTTCAAGTGTAGACTCAGCTCCAGTTTGTGATTCTTTTGTGTTACCTGGAGATTCAAGTTTAGACTTGGATCTAGTTTGTGATTCTTTTTTGTTACCTGGAGGTTCAAGTGTAGACTTAGCTCCAGTTTGTGATTCTTTTGTGTAGCCTGGAGGTTCAAGTGAAGACTCAGCTCCAGTTTGTGATTTCTTTTTTGTTACCTGAAGTTTCAATTGTAGACTCAGCTCAAGTCATTATTCTATTGCATTACCTGGAGGTTCTTCAAGTGTAGACTCGGATCTAGTTTGTGATTCTTTTGTTAAACCTGGAAGTGCAATTTCAGCTCCTTCTAGCAACTGCTGATCCTCGTGAACTTTCTGTTCAAATACGACATCCTCCGTAATGTCTTCCTCCAAAGGCTGGCTAAGTGGAGCTAAGGATTGAGGAAGAATTGGAAGTTCTTCTGCAGATGTATCTGTTGGATAGGAGTGGTTTCGAGCATGAATTCTGAAAATTTCAGGAATAAAAATACGGCAGCTGATCAAGTTTGGCCAGCTCAACTTTTGTAAATGTGGAAACAGTAATTCTTATCTTATTGGCTCAATTTTTCAAAAATTGCATTTTTTATCAGCTAAAGTTATTATTATCAAAAAGTTTTTTATTCAAAAATCATTTTTTTGTTTCTTTTATTTATGCTAGGAGCGTAAATTTTGATTTTTGACATCCTAATGTCCGGGGATTGGAGGCAGAACAATAACCATCATTTATACAAGGGGAATTTGGGTGATCCTTCCACTAGTGCCCCCCCCCCCCTCCTCCTCACTGCATCAACAGCAAATTGCATTTACATTTATCCTTTTGTCTCTTTTACTTTTTGGCAAACTCTGCCTTTAATATTCTTGCAACTATAGTTTAACCAGAACTTCGGAGATATCAGAAGAATTTATAAAATCTTGTTTTCAAATCCTACTGATCTTTAGGTTTGTAATTAAATAATTATATAAAGCTCTTTAAAACTGTTTAGCATATTTTATGGCTATTTAAATATTCTACAATTACTGAGATACAACGCAGTAATAAATTGTAATAAATCAAGACGACATTTTATCAACACTTTCGATGTCTACAAAGTTCCTGAATCTGAATCTGATATTGTGATTTCCAATAATTACCTCTTAGCAGATTCTCCTACAGAGTTTAATGATGAAGAAGATGATGATGACGAGTTAGAGACATGGCAAAGGTTTCTAGAGGTCAGCCTAGATTTAGAATAAATATTTATAGCAACGTGTCCCTAAAAGAATTAATTTTTTGTCTAAAAAACGTTGTTTTATTATGTTCACAAGCTTTATCTAATGACCAGAAAAGTTTTGCTCTAAAATGTCATTTTTACCCCCAAAAGTAGGCCTCATAATCGAAAATGTATTTAATTTCTATTCCAAGGGAAATTCAAAATACAATTTTGTTTATTTCTTTTTAATACTTCTATCAATATGTTATTGTTATTAATTGTAATCTCAATTAAATTCAATCATGAATATATGACATAGATATTTGTTGTTTGCTTTTAAAAATCTATGGAAAAGAGACCGAGCACATTTTTGAATATCAGGCCAACCTTTGAAAGTTAAAAAGGCATTTTAGAGCAAAATGATTGCTCGACAACCTTCATTATATGGAATAGTTCCTACTTGTAACATTATTATAGTACAATAAAACAACGTTAAGTAGTCGAAAAAGCTGTAACACATTTTTAGTTTATTGACAGAAATTATCTCTATATCAAGAATCTTTTTAAGATTATGTTTGTCCCAAGCCCAGGGAAGCTTAATTTTCTTTTCTCGCGAGGGGGGGGGAATTCCCACTAGCCCCTTTCCCTGTATACGCCTCTGCAGGACCCCCTCCCGTTCCCCCTTTTAAAAAAATAAAACTTGCATTCATGTTTTAAGACTTAATGTATTAATTACTAAATCTTCTACAGCTGGATTAACCTTTATTATCATGTCAAACAAAACATTATCTTTTTTAACTGTTCTGAACAGGTGGACTTGTTAAATGCCTTTTATAGAGATAAAAAGAAAAAATCATGAATTCATGAAAGAAACAGATTACTAGCCTAAAACTCTGAAGAAGGTGCCAGAACTTTCCCTGGGATATTTAGAAAGTTAAAAATTCACTTGCATGATATGATATGATTTTGGTTAATTATATTGTAGTTCTAAGCATAGGGGTGTCAACAATTATTATACTTAATTATTTTTAAAATTTGGTATAAATTCTCCCCCAAAAGTTAATTTCCATATTCAACCTTTTTAAAACTTAAACTTACCAAAATAAATTACTATAAACTTGTGTTGTCACACATTTACCTAGTACTCCGTACAAACTAACTATCCAAGGGAAAGTTCTGAAACCTTCTATCTAATTCTTATGTATTTGCAGCCTGAATGTTTTGATCTTTAAACCTTTACATACAACCTTTTTAAAACTTAAGCTTACCAAAATAAATTACTCTAAACTTGTGTTGTCACACATTTACCTAGTACTCCGTACAAACTAACTATCCAAAGGAAAGTTCTGACACCTTCTATCTAATTCTTATGTATTTGCAGCCTGAATGTTTTGATCTTTAAACCTTTACATACAACCTTTTTAAAACTTAAACTTACCAAAATAAATTACTATAAACTTGTGTTGTCACACATTTACCTAGTACTCCGTACAAACTAACTATCCAAAGGAAAGTTCTGAAACCTTCTATCTAATTCTTATGTATTTGCAGCCTGAATGTTTTGATCTTTAAACCTTTACATCTAGCAGACTTTATAGTTTTACATCATAACGTGTCAAGGATACTATTTTTTGATCAAATAGTAATATATCAAAGCTAGATAAGTATTTGATATTCTATATGATTTTAAATTAATAACAGAATAATGTATATTTTTAACACTACCATTTTTGTAAGATACTGGTTGGGACAAAATATAATCTAAAAATGTTTGTAACTTCTGAGATAAAGAGAAAATCTCTGTCCAAAAACCATAGCACGTCGTGTCGTGTCAAAATAATGGAGTTAATATAAATAGCTTTTTGACGAAGCAGTTACAAAAAATTTATTTCAATTTTATTTGCATAGTAATCTAAAAATTCTTCAAGAAATGTAATTAAAATTACATAGCTAAATTAACATGATTATTACTTTATAGCTTTGCTATAATGGAATTCGCCATTCATTGACCGTGAATGATAAAGTGTAATAAAGTTTTATAAAATAAAATAATAATAACAAGAAATACCTCGTCGGAATTACATTTTCCAGACTCCTACTTCTTGTTGAATGAGAATGCAATTTACATTTCACGCTTGCAGTTCTAAATAATTTTAGATAGAAACCCTCATTAAAACCTTATAACTTTTAAAAAAAGATCGTCGTTTTCTGGCTTGAAAAGTGTTTAATTCTGAAAAAATCCTCCATTGTCCGCAAGTCACTCGTGTGGAGAAACCCCACTCTACATTTTTAAATAATAAAAACGTTCTTTTAAATACTGCAAATATTCCTCAACTTCTTTTTATAGAAATAGAAATTAATCATTTTTAACATTTAAGGTTCAAGTATAAAATCAAAAAAAATTGTACCTTGCATGCTGATACGCATTATTCCCGTCAAAGTCTGATTCATCAGGAATAATATTTGGATGCTAAAACAAGTTTCGTTTAATTTATTAGAATTTGGAATTTATATAATTTCACATCTTGAAATAATTTAAGCTTGACGTTATGAAAACGTTTATGTTTTTAATCATAGCTCGCATCCTGTTTTTGTATATATATATAGGAAGTGAGAAGAACATAAATGTTTTGCATTTACAATTTGAATCATGCTAAATTTCTTATTTCTTAATTTTCTTATAAATATATAATAATCGAAAATAGAAGAGCTACGAGGTCACAAAGTCGTACAAGTATGAAATTGCGCTTCTTCTTCTTACTATAGTTTGCAGTGAAAGAAGTAAAGTTTTGTTAAAATAATATGTATGCGCGCAGACATTTCAATATTTTTGGTGTGAATTTAAAGTGGTGCAGCTGGTTTCACAAAAAAAACTTCGGTTATACCCTTATTTCAAATATTTTGTGAGTAAATAAACCAATATTATTAATTAATTTGTTTAATGGTTGATTAGATGGTAACCAATAAATATTAAAACGGCATAATCAGCCTGGGGACCAACTATTTTGCGGAATTTTGAGAATTCCGAAATAAAAACATTAAAATCTGCGAAATTCTTTTTCGTGATATGTTTTTTAATATTTCAGATGTAATGCATTATTGGAAACCCCAAAATGTACAAAAAGTGGGACGTATAGCGCCCTGCAAGCTTTCTATATTAATTCAAATATTAAAAACAAACATATAATTCTAGAAAAACCTCTGAAGAAGTTTAAGTTATAAGTGAAAGGGGACCAAAAATTTAAGGAAAATAGACCAAAAAAAGTTTGTACAGTCGCATTTTTTGTGGGTAACCCTATACCTGGAGCAGAAGTTCCACAATACGGGAGTGTCCTCTCCGACTGGCCGCCATTAAAGGAGTCGCGCCACGTGGGGCATTTCTAAAACCGGTTTTAGTTAAAACTGGGGTTTTTTCTTCAGTTTTCACGTGAATATAATAAAATCAAATAGATTTCATTGAATGTGAATTAATTATTCTTTAAATGTTTACATAATTTCAAAGAGCAAAGTTTTGGAGACATAAATTTAAAAGAAACGTATTTTTGTCTTACAAAAATAGAAAAGAGTGTTTTTTATTATTTCTATAGAATTAATGATTTTATAAAAATAGAAAGAAAACCTGAAACCAATTTGGACAGATTTTTAATATACAAATTGGAACTTGATGAAACATATATATTTTCTTACTGCGTCATATATAGTCTCAATAGCTGTATAATGAAAAACTTTTCAATACGCACGAGGGATTAATAACAATTATTTCTATTATGTTATAAATAGATTCTCCAAAGACATAACCTCTTAAAATAATCAAATATTGTTTGGAGAAAACCTAACATTTCGTTTGTTATAACGAACTTGCCGAAAGTATAAGCAACTTCCCAAGGATATTTTGCCAAGTGGCTATTTCCCAAGTCTGTCCTAGCCGCAGCGCTCGGCCCCTGCATTTTCTAACCCCCTAGCCCAGCATTTTCTACCCAATAGCCCATCCTAACCGCAGCGCTCGGCCCCCATTACGCCTACGGCGCCTAAGAAGGCCTAACCTAACCTTCGGGAAGTTGCCGCTTGGGAAATATGTCACTTGGGAAGTCGGCCATGGGAAAATACCTCTGGAAAAGTACCTAACACCGTTAGGAATATACCATTTTTTGAAATATCTAACATTCTGTCTGAACTTCGAATAACGTGTTCGTAAACTCGGAACACTTTCTGTAAGCTCTCTATTCCGAACGAAATGTTAGAGGTTCTCCAAACAGTACGTAGATCAACCTAATGATAATCTTTAATTAATTGATTTATTTGATCTTATCTAAAATTGATTCAATCCTTTCTGCAATTGATTTAGTCCTGTCTGTAATACATTTGACCCTGCACAATTGATTTGATTCTATCTGAAATTGATTTGATTCTACCAACAAATGATTTGATTCTCTATGCAATTAATTTAATTCCTAGCAATCGATTTGATCAAACTACAATTGATATAATACTGTCTTTAATAGATTTGATCCTTCATGCAATTTATTTGATCCTCACTATAATTTATTTGATCCTTCCTCCAATTAATTTGATATATTCTGCAATTAATTTTATCCTTCCTGCAATTGATTTGATTAAAAATGCAATTGATTTTATTTATTCTGCAAGTCATTTAATTCCTAGCAATTGATTTGATCAAAATTACAATCGATATGATCTCACCTGCAATTGATTTGATCCTACCTACAATTGATTTGATCAAATTTTTACTTGATTTGATCATATCTGTAATTGATTTGATCCTAACTATGACAATTGTTTTGAACAAAATTTCACTTGATTTGATCCTATCTGAAATTTAGTTTATTGCACTAAGCAATTATTTGATCAAACTTGCAATTAATTTGATCCTTCCTGCAATTAATTTGATCCTTCCTGCAATTGATTTCATTTTATCTGTGATCTAGATTTGATTTTACCTGCAATTCACATCAATTTCCGGATGTAGAAGAAGAAGTTTGACGATATATATATGTCCTTCTTCTGCTGCCAGATAGAGAGGTGTTCTCCCATGTTTTCCTTTGATGTTCGCCTGAAGAGAAGATATAAACGTAAAAAACTCAGTGTTTTCTAGTTTTTTAAAGAAACAATTATAATAAGCTTTGTAAAGTAATTTTTATTATTTCAATAGTTTAAATTTTTCCTTATTAAGGATGAAAATAATAATTATTTATTAAAAATAAAACAGTATATTTTAAAAATTTCCATTGGGGTGAGATCTAAAGACATTTGCGTATTAGATGTTTTTTTCCATTAAACGTATATCTCTAAATAAAATGAAAAGTAACATAAATAAAAACCAGGAAATTGTTTAGATTAATATTATAAAGAATGAAACGTAGTTCTAATTCTTCTTTTGATAAAAGATGAGGGTTTGTTGTGACGCAGGAAGTTTAATTAAAAAAAAGATTTGAACAAATATGCAAAAAACATAAAAATAATCTTTTTCATAAAAATACTTACGTTTATGTTTTCTCTCTGCAAAAGCTCTTGCACGATCAAACCCTGAGCCCTAAGAATAGATTTTAATATAGATATTCATTTTTTTCTTAATATTTCGTGGTTTCTTCGTTAAACCAAATCAGACCATAATTTTTGTGGCAACTCACTTCATCACATGACCTGGGATGAGGTTTGTAGCTGGTCGAAATATAAAAAGTTGTCCTCAATAAATGTCTGATTAAAAAAAATCAGAAATCCAAAACGGCAAAATTTATTGTTAAAAAAACCAGTAATTTGTGTGTATGTAAGTAGTAAGTGCCGTACTCTTAGAAGTTCTCCTCAAACTGTATCAATCCAGGCACAGCCAGTCCGCTATAAAAGTCAACAAGGACACAAGCCAACTGGCTTTAAATGCCACACAGGGACACAAGCGTAGCTTATCAATCTAGCTATTATTCAGGCTCTAAATGTCTCACATGGACATAAGTGCAGCTATCGAATAAACTCTCAATTCGGCTCTAAATGCATCTTAAACACAAAAACGTAGCCATCAAACAAGCTTTCAATTCGGCTCAAAATGCCACTCAGGGACACAAGCGTTGCTATCAAACAAGATATCAATTCGGCGTTAAATACCAGACAGGCATACAAGCATTGGCTATCTAACAAGCCCTTAATCGATCATTACCCTAAACGAGGTATGATCTCAACCCGAATACTGAATGGGGTACATTAACTCTACACTGTAATAAAAGCGGAGTTCTGATTCTAACTAGCTATATTTAAGGTTTATATTACAAGTTAAAGTTGATAGACGTAATTCCAATTCCTACGTCATTATCTATATCACATGATTAAGGCAATCATGTTACATATTATAGCACAGATGAAATAGGCGCATTTAAGATGTGCGTATTTTTAGGATTAGCAAGGATAGATAACGTAGTTAAGCTATCTCCACAGATGTTTAGAAGTTGAATGTACCTATTAAAAGGGTTAAAGCTAACCATGCTACATATTCATTTGAAACACAGTTCAAATGAATAATGGGTTTTTACGCAGAAGTTTACAAACATAGATAATTAATAATGTACAATGTACTGCAAGTGTACAGAATATCATGTGATTGTGACCATACATTTATTAAATGTATTCCCCCCCAAACAATTTCACTTTTTCTGGGGAGGGACTTACCCCCCTGCCTGTATACACCTCTGATACTAAAACTTCTATATTTTATCTAGAAAATGTTAGTTTAAAAAATTGTATTCTACCTATAGGAGGCCATACACAATGGCGCCTCACCAAACTGGTTTAACTGGTTTGGATCCGAACCTAGGGCTGCTAGTGAGTTGATCATATCCGTATACCTAGGCAAATTAAATTAGTTTATATCCCTAAACTATTGAAAACTTAATATAATCTTATCTTAATATAAACCCACCGTAACCATGTCAAAATTAAGAAGAAAAAAAATAAAGAAATTATGAAGAAAATGTTATGGATTCCTGAAAATTTGGTACAAATAATAAATTGAGATCGAAAGTCGACTTTATTATATTGATATATACGACGACGACGACTGTACTTTATATTTTGTAAAATCATATTTTTTGTCCTTGCTGCAGATTTCAATTTCAAGATGTAATATTCCAATATGTGTGAAAACACGTGTTTTAGAATTAAATAGTATTTTTTATATTTTGACCATGTGTAATGATGTCACCACATGTATGGGATATTATATATTGTGACGACATTTTGTGCGTGAGTTGTGAGTTTTAATATAGTTAGGACCCGTAAAACTTAAAAATATGAAGATGACTTTTAGACTGAAATTATGATTAAGAATAGTCTAATACATATTAAACACAGCAATTGTAAAGTGTGCATTAGGCCCGTAGATAGGGGGGACAGGGGCACGTGCCCTTTTTCCCTAGAAGGGGGAGGGTACATTTTTTAAGACCAAGAAGAAGAGAAGGAAAAAATAAAAAGAAGAAAACGGAAAGTGAAAACAAAAAAGAAAAAAGGAAAAAAACTGAAGAAATCTTTTCTTCTACTAATGGTACGTGTTACAAGTCATTCTTCTTTAAATAAAAAAATTGTCTGCAATGAATGGTTTAGCAATTTTTATTTATTGTGAAAATGTTAAGTTCAAAATCATTTCTAACATTTTGAGAAAACTTATATTCCTTTCTTTGAATAAGTCAGTGATTTTTATCAACTATCTTAGAGAGCTAAAAATATGGAGACAAATTGAATTCAAAAATAGAATATCTTTGAAAAACTGAATATTTTAATGCTTTATCTCGAGTTTTTATAGGCATTTGCAAACACATATATAGCGTGAAATAAGTTAAAATCAGGGTTTTAGTCCTGATTAATAAATTTCTTTGATCACCAATGCACTTTTTAAAATTTGCGCCCCTCGTTTACAAAATCTAAGCTACGGGTGCCTGGTGTCCGCAAACCCATTTTAATTTATTAGTTGTTTTTAAAGCAACTGGCAAAACTATTTCCTTTTGAGATCATCAAATAACACACAAGATTGTTTTAATGTCGTCGTCCTATTCTAACTGTATTTTTTCTTGATAATTGTTCAGATAAATTAAGTCCCTCGCTACGCTTTGAAGATAATTGATCTGTTAACAATCTGGACATGAATTAATGAGTTTAGAATCTACTGTAAGTGGCTGGTTTTTAGTTACAAAGGAAGGACACATGGATCCAGGCTGTTATGAAAAGTTGCATGTATTTTCAAGACTGGGTCGACTTTTAAGTGTCTCAACATCTTGTCCTTTACTTTTATTTCACTGATGTATACTTTTTCAGGCCCTGCTAGACATGTACATTTTATAGAACACATTTTATCTTTAGTTTTTAAGAAGACGAAATTTTCATAAATAGATTTTTTCAAAAGCTTCCACCCTTCGGATCACAGTGAGGAAATAGGATTGTTAAATATTACAAGACATTAGTTCTCAAAATTCTAATATTGTTTAAAAACAGGGTTGCAAACTATTGTTTAAAAACAGGGTTGCCAACTAAGAATGCACGTTTAAGTTTAACAGGAACCCGTGGCTCTTAAAAATACATAAATCTTTAAGTTAATCTGAAATATGACAAAGTAATAATTCAATCCAAATAAAAAACAGTTAATTGCCCCTGGAATCCTTTTCTTTGTATTTAATTATGTATTTCTGCGTTTCCAGCAAAATAGTTATGTAACCGTTTTTTACTCGGCTATTTTTTAGTTTTAATTGATTATTTTTTTCACGATAAAAACTAACTGTACAATCATGCTGCTTTTTGACCGTTCGAAATATCAATCTTTGTTCGAAATATCGATCTTGGTTGTAAACATCAATCTTTGTTCGAAATATCGAGTTTTGTCCGAAATATCGAGTTTTGTTCGAAATATCGATCTTGGTTCAAAATATCAATCTTTGTTCGAAATGTCGAGTTTTGTTCGAAATATCGATCTTTGTTAGAAATTTTGATCTTTTTCGAAATATCAATATTTTTTCAAAATATCGATCTTAGCAAACGCATTTCGAAATTTTAACATTTTGTTTGAACCAAATGTTCAAATTGTTTATTTTATGTTAAATTACCATTTTGTTGGTTCTTTCTCTCTAAACACTGTTTGAATCGGAGGATGGAAGACCACACTCATCCCTAGTTTCTGAACTCCGGGTTTAGGGGAGGCAGGTTTGGGGTCACCCTGTCCACAATCTCCAAAACATCCAACCATACTCATTTTGATCACCCAGTTAGGTCACTGAAAATATATTTTAATATTAATAAATATGTTATAATGTTTGCTTTATTGTTTTCTTTATTAAGTTGTAAAAGATATTAGAAAAATTGGACTAATGTTTGTTTTAAAATTTAAAAATGCGAAATAAGGTGAGATGATGAATATGAACTGTGAACAATTGCCTCAAAATCTAACATCTACTAAAAAATAAATCTGTGCAACTTAATGTCAGAGAACTGTTTTATATTGATAAATGGAAATTCTAACGTTTATTTATATCAATTTTAGCCTTCTGCATATATGTATTTTTGTATCCAATATCAAAACGGGCCCGATTTTTTTTTGTATCTATTTTTACTATTTCTACCCATAGGAAATCCACCAATAATAACAATAAAATCCGCGACATTTTATATTTTTTATTTAAAATTAATATGTCAAAAAAAGAAGCAAACTGCATATCCAAGTAAGTATATAAATAGGCCTCCCCCGCATAGAACAAACGACCCTGTTTTAGAGTCTGAAAACGACCCGCACGACCCCAAAAACGGGCGCCGGCCCGACTCTGTTTTAGTACTAATAAAAGAGGCGTTTTTAGACCGAAAAGACCCTGAATCCGTCTCTCCTCAAAACGGATGGGTGTCGGTTTACTTCACGGCAGGGGGCCATTATCTCCCTCAAGATTTATTACTTTGGCG